>NW_027152213.1:765747-776823 GCF_004359215.1 Bremia lactucae | reverse complement strand
TGAGTACGCGGCTTATGTTTTGAACCGAAGCTCGTGTAGCGCCAACCCTAAACGCCTTTCGCCACTCGAAATGTTAACCGGAACGGTCCCGAACATGGCGGACATTGTTACATTTGGGAGCTTCTGTTCAACGTACAGGGATCCCGGAAAGAAAACATGGAAGCCAAGATCTCAAGTTGGAATGATCGTTGGCAAGAATGATGAAACTAAGGTGAAGGTAATTAAAGACACAAGCTCAAATACATTTAGTTCTCAATTTACTTCCTACTTCTAAGCCCGTGTTTATCATTTATCAATGCATCGCTGGTATTTACAGCACAGACGCGATATAAATATTTCAAGAAACATGCTTGCTGAGTGTATCTCATACGCATACACGGCCGTTTGTACTTATGTTGGTTGCAAAGTAATTTACATGTGTAATTAAACCCCGCTGTTAAAGCGCGAATTTGCACAGACATATGCACCTCATTAGATTAATGCGCTGCTGAAGCGCGTAAACTGAATTGCTTTTGATTCCAAAGCTGTCGGGCATGCATCGTGCTTCACCACGTTAGAGCTACGGTTAGGCGGGTCAGTCGAGTAAATGTCCATGCTGACCTTGCGCAATGATAGATTGTCTAGCGAAGCAGTTTCGATCCCACCTGGTACATGATATATCTACACGTAAAGCCTTATCTTCGTCGTCGAAGGCGGTAATACCTGCCGTGTCCTTCCAATTCCGACGGCTCCAGGTGCACAGTGCGTCAATCTAATGGCTCTGTGTCTCAGGTGTGGATACACTCAGCATGATGCGTATGCGTGGAAGATGCGTAATTGAGCGCTCCGGGTCGAAAACTGAGTGGAAGGGGCACAGCTCGACGCTTCAGCGGCTCGGCGTCAAACTGCCGTCAATCGGCTGCACAAGTACGCGGTGGCGGGGGAGCAGAAAATTGACCCATGAAGCGTCCGTCCTTCTTGTCGTTGTACTGCAGCAATTCGCCCTCTGGCTGAAAGAAGAGAGAATCCTATGATACAGGGGGATAGTTAACGGAATCACCTGATTTTTCTAGAGAATTTACGTACTGCCTTTGCCCGAAATCATGCAGCAGCAAGTATTTCTCATAGTCGGCCATGACACAGAAACGCTGGGGTTGTGGATTATCTCATATAGAAAAATAGATGGGGTAAGTATTGCGTTTTTTTTTAATTAAACTTTGCGTGTCAAGAAAATGCCGCTACGTTTTTTGGCAACACCCGCATACACCGCGACCTACCCACATGCCTGCCACGCCGCGAAAGTACCCCTACGTCATTTAAAACCCGTCCGCCGCAACAGCGTGACATCCAGGCACCCGACTAAAACCGAAACACCTGTCCTCGTCACCCGTCCAGGTCTATGTCGATTTCCTTGTCAGCATTCCCGTCGCCCTTCACGCCAATAGTAACGCCCGAGGCTGGTAGATTTACTGCATTTCAACAAGGACTCCGAAGAAAGCAATGAGCTTTTCCGCGTGAAGTTTAACGTCAGTCTCAAGTCTAACAGAGCTGCACAGACGCGTTCAGCAAATACCTTGGTGTTCTAAGAGTGAAAACTACCAACAAATTAACGCAGAAAAAATGCAAATTTGGATCTTCCTTGAAATCGACAATAGTTTGATGCCCTCGCGAACAAGTGCAACGGGGTTTTGCAGTTGAATATATATTTGAATTAAGATTTTTTCCCGCACACTTTCACTTTTAATATTATTCTTAACGGCCAAATAAATCGTAACAAACGAGACATTCCCTTAAAATAAACACGTTCTCTCCATTTTTTTCTTTTGTAACCATCGAAAATATCATGTTCTCTAAACGATGAGGTGTCGAACTGTTATACTGACTGTATTTCCTTTGGGTTTTTTTCCGTATGAGCGAAGCGTCAACTTCTCCACGCTCAAGTGCGCCCACTTCGACGTCATCTCTTCGTGCTCCACAACAACATGGAGATTCACCCCTAAAAAAATTACCTGTGATGGACCTTTTGCAAAGTGTGTTGTTTAATATCCCTTTAGAAACCTCAAATGATCTCATCTCATTTCTCTGTAGCGCTCCCTCTGACCTCCGCTGGACGCCCGGCGCTCTTTGGTAATGAAGCTGAAATCTATAGCGAAGACAACATTGGTTTGTACGACCGTACATTTAAAACGAAACACGTGCGTGGACGCTGCTCAATCACCACACATCGTCTCTTTTACATTGATGAAACGCATTCTCCGCCAGTAGCATTCTTCGTACCACTTGAATGGATTACGCGCATCACTAAGGAAGCAGGATTTTTACAACGCTCTGCCAAAGTGCGAGTTGATATTATCATGCGTACGCAACCTTTGGCCTCGTCATTTTTAAAGCTCTCGTTCAAAGACGGAGGGCGTGACGACTTTTTTAATCCTTTGGCAGCCTCTCTCAAGCGAAAAGCGTGGAGAGATTCACAGCCAAGTCATCTGTCGGATAGACGACTGGTAAAGCGGCAATTCAATGCTGCGGATGCAGGTATTGCAGGTATCATGCGCCGCCAACAAGAAGCGCAGAAGGAAACGACAGAATTGGCGGCTACAGCTTTCACTGACTTGACCAACTTGATGCTTAAAGCGCGTGATATGGTATGTCTTATTGAACGTTATGTTGATACTCAGAGGTCTGTGGAATCGATCGCTGAAGATGATACGACAACGTCTCGCAAAGATGAAATTAAGAAGTTGAGCTCGTTGATGCTGGATATGGGCATCACTAGTCCAGTGACGCGTGAAAATTCTGGGGCAGCGTATTATGTTCAGCTTGCACGACAACTTGCAGAATACCTCACCGATCATATGCCAAAAAATGGAGGAATAATGACCCTATCGGATATATACTGCATGTTTAATCGAGCTCGTGGTGTCGAGCTGGTATCGCCGGACGATCTGTACCACGCAGCACAATTGCAGAAAAAGCTTCAGCTTGGATACAGCATGCGCAAATTCCCTAGTGGACTTATTGTTCTTCAAACCGACTCTCATCGGGAGGATATGGTAGCTCAAAGTCTTGCCAAGATGGCGAAGAAATCTAGTTCTGGTTACATCACTTGCTCAGACGTGTCAGTTGAGCTGCATACATCGTTCCCATTAGGGTGGGAATATCTCAAGGTATGAATGCCAGCTAGAAAGTGTTGCTCTGCAGCAGAAATTTTTTAAGAAGCTGAATTTGAATGTGTAGATTGCAGAAGAGCTGGGAAATTTATGCCGAGATGAAACATTTGAAGGGACTAACTTCTATCCCAACAAATTTAGTCTTTTTGTCCAAGACACTTAGCTTGAGAAGAGGAAACTTTTGCATTGAGCAATGCCTACATAGATATGAGATAAATAGTAAGGCTAACTGACATCTGAGGACATTAATCAGCCAAGAATATAAAATGAAAGTAACATAGCCGCCGAACGAATTGCTGTGCTTGTTGACATTAGCAATAGCGGACCGTCTTCATCACGCATCCTTCCTGATATTTGAAGAATATTGACCATATTGACCAGGCCGAAAAACTCGACTTTGTCTTTTCATTTGCGCCCATGATTAAGACCGCATTTAGAGGATACCAGTACTCGGTAATGTTTGGTGAACACTTCAATTATTCGGAACTCGACAGATTGGGATTCATTTTAACAATTTCTTTTAGTGAAAAATTACACATAGCGGGGTCAAGTTCGGGGGGGGGGTGCAACGGGATATTACGTACTGGATGCAGAGCTGCGATTTGCTAGCGTGAAAAAGTGAGTATAATGTGTAATTTGCAAGCAACAGTCTAGCTATGTTATGCATTTTCAATCGTTCGCTTGTGCAATGCATCTAGTTAAATTTGCCAATAAGTGCTCAACGGCCACGAAAGCTACACTGACAAGCCGATTTTGCACGACGGCATTTGCGACACTGCTGTACACGCGAAAGCTTTGGACTTCGCTCATGCAATTTGTCGTCACGAATGTTATCGTCTCTAGTAGAAATTCCCGAATAGCCTCGGTCGACACGATCATAGTCTCGACTGTCACCACAGCGACTATAGCGACCTCGGCCATGATCACGATCGCGATTTTTGCGGTTGCGCCCGTAGTCGTTTAAAGACGAGCCGTCTAGCTTGTCATCACGCGACCTTTTGCGATCACGATCGTATTTTGCCCGCGCTTCATCATCACTTTCCTTCATTTCAAGACAACGCTTACAGTAGCGAGCACTTGGACCACCGACGCACATGCCTCGACAACGACCAAAGTCAGGCTTTTTCATCGATTCGACATCCATTGGACGATTGTACCACTTTGGCGCCGTCTGAAAGCGCTGGGCCACGCGGTTGCAAATCACTTCAATATAGTCATGAATAGCCTCTTTTGATACAAAGGTTTCATACAGCTCCTTGGCACGGGCCGCAATTTGCTGGCATTTTTCATCATTTTCACGGCACCAAATTATTTTTTCTGCTAGATCGGAAAGGTCTGATTGAATCGGCACGTGATCTTCAAACGGTTTAAGAATTGGGTAGTACCACATTTCATCGGCAACGCATCGGGATTCAACCTTCAAAATTACACTACCGAGGCGCATTAAGAAGGCATACCGGTTGGCAGCGCAATGACCTTCAACGTAAAGAATATACTTAAACTTTGACTGCTCGTAGATGGGAATAAAGTGCTGGCGACCAGCCTCAAAATTAAAGTCTTCATTGCGCAAGAATGTCATCGGCTTACCAGCTATTTTTTTATCTCGAAGGTTCCACGTCGTAACTTCAGCGTTTAAAAGCGGTAGCTCTTTGTCAACACCGTCTCGATTCAACGCGGCCGATTTAACCTCCGCATTCATCTTTGAGTCTTTCTTCCACGTGTTTGAAAGATGAGCCAAGTGTAGGCGCTGATTGGTTTCAATCGTCGTGCCACCACCGGTGGCACTACCCCGGAAAAAAGCGGTATTCACCTTGTCCGACCACGGCTTGTAAAACTTTCGAAAGTTACTTGCTGTAAACAAGTCACGCACACTTTCTATACCATGTCGCTTTCGACCATTGCCTCCAATGTCACAATAGCATTCCCAATCGTTCTCACAACGTACCGAGTTACGGCACGGGCACTTGTCACAATGAGTATGACGAAACGATTGCGGAAATACTAGACCTGTTGCGGCTTCCCAGTCTTCGGAACATGGAAATGGTATATCTGCAAAGCGCTTTGATACGTAAAAGCTTAAAATGGGCGCATATGTTGCGTACAAATTTTTTGTTAATGGAATATCATCCTCCGTGTTCCGATCGTCCTTGTTAAACAAAAAACCGTAGGGTTCGCTAAGATTCTCCTACCAAACACGCCATAAATTTTAGTCAGATCTCACACAACTCCTTCCGTTTACTAGCTATACACCTTCAGATGCGGGTGGTCCCGTTTATTAATAAAAAATTCGCAATCTGCAATATTACGGTGCTTGCAGGCGTTTTCCAGCATGTCTCGAAGTTGTGTCAAAAATTGGTCTCCCCAGTACTGCGTCTCGTCCTCTTTATTGTGATATCGACAATGTTCGTTGCAAATAATGTTACCATTTGCCCACCACTTGTTTACATCTGGAATGATGTTTTCCCGTCGGTAGTAGTGCTTTTTCTCGCGATAGTAAGTAAACATAGTACCGTCTGAACTGTCAAAAGTCACATGATGTCCCCAATTGTTCTCGTAATCTTTGTTGGCAAATGGAGCGAATAGAACAACACGTCGACGACGGATCATGACGAAAATACCACAGCGCATATGAAAAAATAAATATTGCAGAGTATTGAGTGTAGATTCGCGATTTGTCTGCTGGTGGAAAGGCATGTTTACTCGATAGTCCACGTTTTGGGCAATGGCAACGCCCTCGCCGTGAACAAAGCGATTGTTTGAGCTCACTTCGGGCACAGCCTCTTGTGGAAACTTTTGGTCATATTCGTCGATCTTTGGCAAAAGGATCTCTGTGATCTGTTGCCAGTCGACAAACATTGAAAACACATGCTGCAGCTTCGGAAAGTCGGGGTTTGAGCCGCGCCAGCAGTGCTTTCGAATAAAGTCCTCACACTCTTCTTTTGTAGCAAATTTAGGCACGCCACCTGTCGTCTCGGACATGACCACACGCCGCCATTCTGGGGTCTCTTCGTCTTCGAAGGCGAAAATGCCCCGAAGCATGGGTCGCTCATCCATTATTTTGGTAAGAGAAGAGTTACGACGTCTCGCGCGCGATTGGACAAAACAGTCAGATGAAAAGAGACTCAATCCCACTATGTTGGAATCTGCCCCCAGAATACGTTATATTTTACTTGCTTTTTACAACATATAATTTGGCAGTCTTGCACTTAATCTCTTGAATTGTGGCCGCTAATGAATTCGACTAAAGAAATTCACTGCTTTCGAGTGGCTTGATAAAGGATTGCACACCACACCTACACACATTGCTTGAATGCCCCAGATAGTTCAACTTCCCTGTCTTTACATCGCAGTCGCGGGATGTTTCAAAACACTCGCGGCCTTTCTATTTATAACTCCAATTAGCCAATCGGTCGCTCGACCGTTCTTTGGAAGCCAGCATGTCGAGACCGCATTCATGAGCCACTTTGCGTTCAACCTTCATCACATGAGCCCAACCGAGCACAATTTTGCCAATGTCGTGGCTTCTGCGCGAGGGTCACAACGTTCAGGTTCTTCTGCCGTCAATGGAGCTGGTCCCAGCTCCATTACGGGCGGTCGACCGCGAGTTGACTCGGTCGATCACTTTGGGTTTCTACGCCACAACACGGACGAGGACATTTACGTATTTGATGAGCCACCTGAGGTGCGTGTACTTGGTGGACGTTATGAAGATTCTTGGCCTACGCGCTACGTCGAGTATGACGTTGAGGTATGGTTGATTTCTTTACATATCCCTACGGTCTACCCTTACGCTTTGGAATACGATTGTAGATCAAGTACAAGATCTACAAGTGGAAAGTTGAGATCCCCAAGTCGTCTATCTCGAGTCTATGGTTTTATATTAAGAGCCGACCACACCTTCGCCACGGTCCATCAGCAGCAGCTGCTGAAGAGCGTGTCGAACATGGTGCAGACGATTCCGAAGTTTCGGAATACCCTCGAGAGACCAGGTGGCCACAGCTGCGGAAACTGTTTTTGTCATCCGCCGAAAAGTCCGTGGGTGCAGAGATGGTTGCGCTTGTACAGCAGTTGCTCACGGCAGTAGTCAAAGTACCGCGCTTGCTCCGATCGAAATATGTAGCGGCCATGTTTCAGGTCAGTAACTCGACTTTTGATGATGATATGGGTCGAACGTCAGTGCGTGAAGGTTGGTTAAAAATTCGCTTTTGGCTCAAGGGCAACCGCGAAAATGTCCGTATTAATCGGGCTTCTTTCTCGTGGGACAATGAATGTTGTAATTGCATATGTGTGGTCAAGCGTTTGAATTTTCGTGCCAAGCGTTTGCGTTGGGTGTCCCTCAAGTCGTCAAGTATAGCAATATTTGACTCAATTGAGGACTCGATTGCGGTTCAGGCGTGTCTTTTTGACAATAAATTTTCTGTCGAGCGTGGTCTCGCGACCACGGGATCGAATACCACACTATTGGTTTCGAACGCTACATATGTGCTTCAGATGGAAGCTAAAACAAAGCAAGTGCTAGTTAAGTGGGCCAACGATATCCGTCGAGTAGCGGAAGCATCAAATTGGTCCCAAATCCATCGAGATGGCTCATATTCAATACCACGCAATCCAGCACACATGACTTCATTTGCTCAATGGTATGTTGATGGTAGCGATGCTTACAAAGCTATATTCGAAGCGATACAGTCAGCTCGGAAGGAGATTTTTATTGCCGGGTGGTGGATTTGTCCAACTATACATCTCTTGCGTCCTGCCGCGCACCATCCCGAATCTAGACTTGATCTTGCATTAAAAAAAAAAGCCGAAGAGGGAGTGCAAGTTTATGTACTTATGTATAAGGAAGTGTCCATGGCACTAACACTGAACAGCATGTTTTCAAAGCAGGAACTGAGCAAGTTGCACAAAAATGTTCACGTGCTAAGGGATCCCGACTTTTTAATGAAGCAGCTGGGATTGTGGTCACACCACGAAAAGATTGTTAGTATTGACCAGCGCATTAGTTTTGTGGGTGGCCTTGATCTGTGCTTTGGGCGCTGGGATACTCATCAACACGAATTGTTTGATGAGCCCGAAAAGCCAACAAATTTCTTAGGGAAAGATTTTTCGAATCCGCGTGTAAAGGATTTCATTGAGGTGGACCATCCGAATGAAGATATGATTGATCGCAATGAAGTGCCTAGAATGCCGTGGCATGATTGCCACAGCCGTCTTGAGGGGCAGCCTGCTCGTGATGTGGCTCGTCATTTTATCCAAAGGTGGAATTATTCTGTGTCTACACGTAAAAAGTCAAAAAAATTGCGCCATCTAGTGCCCATGAAGGATTTTCCTGTCACTAATGTTACCAAGCATGGTCCACGTAAACCAACGAAGCGTTTACAAAAGGCCGTTCACGCTGTAAGAGCGATGCGGGGGTTATCAAATGGTCGTGGAAATACTGATAATCGTGGATTTAATAGTGATCGACGCATGGCACGGCTGTTGAGCAGTCAGCAGGAATCGGGGACGATGCCAATTCTTCAAGACGAGAATAACGAGGTGATGTTGCATGATTCAGACGGTGGTGAAGATTCAGATAATGCATTTGAGAAGCATCAGCAGAAAATGTCAGCTCGAGGATATCGGGTGAATACGCAAATTTTACGCAGTTTGTCATTGTGGTCAGGAGGTGTGGCAACAGAACGGAGCATTCAGAACGCTTATATTCGGCTAATCGGATCGGCGCATCATTTTGTGTATATTGAAAACCAATTTTTTGTGTCTGGACTGGAAGGAGATCGCGGGTGCTCGAACCGCATCGCCAATGCGCTAGTAGAGCGAATTCGTCGTGCCTCAGATAATAATGAAACATTCCGCGTCATTGTTTTGATGCCATTGCTGCCAGCATTTCCCGGGAAGCCAGATGATAATGATGCTAGTAGTCTGCGTGGCGTCATGCACTGGCAGTACCGCTCTATTTGCCGAGGCGAACATTCAATATACCAACGCCTTTACGAGGAGTTAGAGGATGACGATCCATTCAAGTACATTGCATTTTTTGGTCTTCGAAACCACAGTGTCTGTGAAGACGCCCAAGCACAGACCGAGGAGGTCTACATCCATAGTAAGTTGATGATTGTGGATGACCGAGCTTGTATCATAGGCTCTGCCAATATTAACGAACGCAGTATGTGCGGTGATCGTGACTCGGAGATTGCTGTACTGATTGAAGATGATGAAATAGAAGAAGGAATTACTATTGCTGACGGTGTGTACAACGTTGGCAAATTTGCGCATTCGTTTCGAATGAAGCTGTTTGAAGAGCACTTTGGTGTGCAACCTGGAACTCCGCTATACCAAAAGTACGTGGATCCGGTCAACAAGGAGGCCTGGTTTTCAATGCAAGAGCAAGCCATGGCAAATTATCAGATTTACGACTCAGTGTTTGGATGTTTGCCCTCCGACAGCGTCACAAGTTTTGCTCAAATTGACTCGCATATTCAGTCTGCGCAAGACTTAGACACATCTGGTCGCGGTGCCGATGAGGCGGTTGCGGCGGCAACGGGGGCTAATTCGACTGACACATCGAGTAATAAAGAAGACCGAACGTCTTCCATCAGCGATAAAGTTATGTCACCTGGAAGTAGCTCAAGAGTAAGCAGCTCGAAAGGACCTAAGTCTGTATTTAGCGGTGCAATGAACGTGAACATGAAAGAGCGGTCACAGATTGCGCAGCGGAAGCACGAGCTTTGCAACGTGCGTGGCCACGTTGTGTATTTTCCTCTCAAGTTTTTGGTGGATGAGCAACTGGAGCCAAAGCTGTTTCCGGCCGAACTCTTCCAGTGATAACTTTTTCTCATGTTTTTTGCGAAACTTGTGTTATGCAGTGGGACGTGGCAAAAGATTACGAACGCGGTGGTCATGAGCAAGTCGCGCGTATCGCCTTTTAATACCTCGTCCATAAAATAAGGGTGATTTGAGTTCCATAAGCGTACAAAATTATTGACTTGGAATAGTAGAATTGCTTTTTAATTGGAATTTTGTATTAAAAAAGAATTTACTCTAATATAATATGAAATTTCTTAAATTATCGCCAGTTCTCAATACAGTGACATGTATTGTCTGGCTAGACTTGGCAAACATCACCACCTCATTTGGGTCTACATACCGTTTCAGACGACCCACGTAAAATACGGGGTGCGTCTTCATATACGGGGGAAGGGTGAGACTTTAAGCCTGAACGATAAGAATTTTTGCGACGGGGCACCTTTCGCTAGTACTAGCCAACCTGCACTAATAACATTTAAGGTGAGGTGCCTTCGTGTAACGGGGTGTATCGTTACATGAAATTAACAATAAAAGATTGTTAATTAATATTATCCAAAAGGTAGATAATATTTGGACCAAATCGGTCCGCATATTCTTTTTGCTTGTCCTGTGCGCTTGCCGTTGCGTCACGGACTTAACGTGTGATGGCTTATCGCTCATCCACAAAGCGTTGAACATCGCTCACGCTTTTAGCATCAAACTCGCCTATGATACCGCCAAGAGGTCGGTCATAAGGCGTAAATTTATTGACCACTGCTAAACTGGCAGGGTCACTAGGGCAAGTTTCAGTCTTTGAGATGATACCCTCATGGGTCATCGTCATATTGACGAAACTATGTCCCTCTTTCGCACCGAGCATAGTGAGGGGCCCTCCCCCACTAAGACTCGGGCTGCGCACAAACGAGACTGGCGTCCGAGGATGGCGCAGTCCGTTAATATAAAACGGTGTCTCACCCGTACTGGCGTGGACACTGTTATTTATAGCGAACTCCACAAAGGGCAATTGCTTGCTCCACTCTTTGGGAGTTGCTATAGTGCGTAAGACATCCGCCACGACCCGATTGGCACGTTCTGTTTGGCCATCGGTCTGGGGATGATCTGCGGTCGACATGTGGAGCTTGCTACC
>NW_027152213.1:758801-761908 GCF_004359215.1 Bremia lactucae | reverse complement strand
TAAATATATTTCTTTTTTAACCTTTACATTGATCACCGACTGGCTAAGTTTGACTAGTTCTGTTATTTTAAAAGCAAAGTCACTGCTAGCTACGGTTCACCACTTCTTATGCCTAAGCAGAAATTAAGATTAATAAGCTATATTATTGACTAAAGCCAAATATACTGCGAATTAATGTTTACTTCTTAAAGCCTTAGCATTCAAAATGGTCGCCGACTGGCTTGTAGTGACAGCCTTCAATTTAATTAAGCCAATAATAATAAGGCAGCGCCATGCGATGCTACGGTACACTAATTTTCATGCCATAGCAGAAACAAAGAATAGTAAGTTATATTTATCAGCCAAAGCCAACAATACTACAAATCCAACTTCACTTCTTAATGCTTAAGCAATCAAATTGGTCGTCGACTGGCTACGAACGATAAGAAGTCTTAGCTACAAAAGGAAAATACTAAGATAGGAAAAAAAAATTAAACTGTATTAATATCGAAGTTCCTAAGTATATCAACTGAGCTTAATATTAATATCAAAGTATGTATTGCGACCCCTTGTGTAACGGGCTAAAGTTGCCCTAATGTTACACAGTCCCCGCTAAGTACACTTGGTGTACTTAAGGGGATGGTCAATTACTAAATAATAGTAATTAGACCCAACACTCGGGTGTGGTGCACATTTGTGACCAACCCTTGTGGATGTGATGCACATGGGTGCATTCACATTAGGAGGGATGACGCCCAGCGTCATCCATGATGACGGCTAGCGTCATCAGTTACGCGAGGTATCTAGAAAGATACGCTCGCAATACATATTAAATGTTATCTAAAGAGATAACATATTATTTGGTAAAAATAGGTATTATATTTAATTCTATTAAATATAAATCAGTCTAAAACTACTTCCTACTTGGTAAGTGCGCACGAGGAGTCGAATTACCGCTCCCGTGACGACACTTAACCCGAGTACTTAGTGTGTTGGGTGAGGTCGCTTGCGCGCCCACCACAACTACCTCACTGCACGCAAGAGAAGCAGGTCAAACCGCTTCCTCGCTGTGCTAGGGTGTGTGTCTAAGTAGAGCGTGGCCGCATTACGATGTGCCCGCCTACACCTTGCGCACCGCTCATTCGTGCTTTAAGCAGCGACCAATGAAAATACGTGTTGTCTTTTTGCTACAATATTTCCAAATACGTTAATATTGGGAAAGCTAATTAAAAATTATGAAATGATGTTAATATTATATTTCTTTATTATTTTCTCTAAAAGGAAATCAGGGCTTTTATTCTTATTATAGAAAAAAAACGTTTATGTAACGGGACACTCCATTACAATCCTGGTATAGCAAACTGACCATCCAATGCGCTCATCGTGCCTTGAAAGAATTAAAGTGCATGTTTAACCGTGAAAGCGATACTGTAACGGGGTGTATCGTTTCATGAAATTAACACTTGAAGGTTGCTAGTTAATATATTATCTAAAAGGTAGATACTATTTGAAGAATATTACTTTACATGGTAATATTCTAACTGCATATCCATTTATAGATATAGACCATTATATCTACTTTCTTCGCGGTCCAGCAGCGCTGGACGCGCGCAAGAGAAAGACAGATACGACTTTTAGTACATGTTTTGTATTAGTTTATAATTAAGTTAACATTAAGTAGATAGACAAGAAGAACTTAATTATATTAATACAGTTTTAAATAACCTCTTTAAAGCAAGTGTTTTAAAGAGAGTCTTTCTCTGCACGTACTAGCGTACGTGAAGTGACGTGAGGCACCACTTCGCACTGAGGCAGTGCGAAGTGGACTTGTACTAGAGCAGTACAAGTCAGTAGTGCCCCGTTACACCTGGTAGCACTTTGTAGTCCGTCCAATGACCACAGTTCCATCATCTAACATGGACATGTTAGATGATAATGGAATTATGCATCACGTTTCGCGTGAAAGCTACTCCTTTCTAAGTGACATAGAATGGAGTGCTGTCGAACGAATGAGTTCGACCGTTGGGAACGATGCCATCTTGTCCATGCTGTCCGATTTGGACAGAGATGCCGTCCATTCAGCCATCGCGAATTCAGACAACATGAACTTGACGAGGCGAAGGAGAAGGTAGCCTTGCTTAATCAGCAAGGCTCTCAACAGGCAGAACTGTTGAGGTTACAACAGGTACAGACCCCTGTACCTGGGATGACGCATACGCGTCGTCCCGAAACCTTAAAAATGACATCTTTAAGTATAGGGGAGTCGAAGAATACTCCTTCTTAACATGGTTTGTCGAGTTGGACGATGCCGTAAGGGCTCGTCACATCGTCGACGAGCAAATACAAATGGGATTTGCTCAGTCAAATCTGGCAGGTCGAGTAAAAACTTGGGCACTAGGCCTTAAGTTGCGCGACCCATTTATCTTTGGGTCGCTTGAGGCTTTTAGAGTCCGGCTCAAACAGATGTTTAAACCGCCTAGGGCTGAGTTCAGAGCTTGATCAGAGCGTCTGAAACTCAAGCAAGGCAAGCGTGATGTTCACGCATATGCCCAGCACATACAACTCTTATCGAGCTGTATCACAAACAACCCAGTTGATGAACGCACGTTAATTACGGTTTTCATGCAAGGTCTTGCGGATGGTCCCGTGAAGACCCACCTGTTCGCTTGGAACTGGATACGCTTGAAGAAGCAATATCCGTTGCAGAACAGGAAGACTTTAGCTTGAGAAAGGCTCAAGCTAGCTCGTCATCATATCGTCCTCCAAGACGACACGAACTGGGAGGTCCAGAACCTCCCATCTGTCGAAAGCGAGAAATTTTGCTTTACAAATAATAAACGATTGCAGAAATGCAATCGCCAACAAAAATCAACACTACGCTCATGAGTGCAGTGCCCCACGCCCAGTACCGAGAGATTATGGACCGAAGGCCATAAAGGGCAACGGTCGCGGGTTCAACGTTGTTGCGAAATCGCAACAGCGAGGCGGACCGCCAAAATACGGTCGGGGTCAGTAGGGGCGCAACGCCCTACTGATCCAGCAACCTCAAGAGAATTTGCAAATCTCTTGACTAAATTTGCTCCAGACACACAATCGTTATGTGTCTCTGCACCTGGTGATGAGGTATC
>NW_027152213.1:739285-757314 GCF_004359215.1 Bremia lactucae | reverse complement strand
AAAGTTGCTCCAGACACACAATCATTATGTGTCTCTGCACCTGGTGATGAGGTATCACTCATCACCTTGAAGTTAAAGGTGACAACTGATTTGTCACTCAGAGCCCTATTGGACTGTGAGCGTCGAATAACTGTATTCGTCGCCAGTCACTAGAGGGTCGTAGGCTCAAATATGTTGAGCGCGACATCCCTCCAACGAGGATGACGGTGCGTCTAGCGACAGGCGCAGCGATAACAGTAATGAAACGCGTAGTGGAATTTCACTACACGTCAAAAGATTTACAGTATGATGATGATTTTATCGTATTGGATTTGGATGACAAATTTGGTGTCATCCTAGGTTTACCTTGGCTCAGAAAATATGAGCCAAGAATCAGCTGGCAGCATCGATCCGTAAAGATGGCTGCCAATTGTTCATCAGATGGCCTTCCGATGAACGTCTTGGAGCGTTCACAAGCGTGTGGATGAACTACAAGTGAGTGCGATGGCCTCACTTGTGATATAGTCGTTAGTACGACTGCACGGATCACAGTGTGATAACTAATCACACTGTGGAGTCAGCTGCCAGCGGCTGTGCGAATGCACAGGCAGCGCCGAAGTTCCACCACTCGAATAAGTCGAGTGAATTGATACATGAATGTACGCCTAGCGTGTGACATCCAAGGAAGATACCGGTTGGCCAAAGGGGCAACACGATGATCCTAGGTCAAGTAGAGAGCCGATCGTAGAGGACCCGACTGTGATGGCGCAATCACAGTCTGAAGACGTTAAGGGAATAAGTATCCACGCACTTGAGGAAAAAGCTCCTCAAGTAGTTAATGCTGAAGTGAGTAGACGTCAGCATCCCGAGGAATAAACCCCTCGGTAGCCTGTGGAAAAAGGGTCCCAGAAAGAAACCGAGACATGGAATGTCTTGGTTAACGACGGATCAAAAGTAGACGCTTATACTTTTGGTCTGTATGCGCCTCCGAAGTTAAATTCAGAGATAACTCGATTTCCAATCGTAAAATTACACGATTCTTAAAGATCTGCATAGTGGTAGAATCAAGCAGATCTGCGTACTCGTCACGAGGGCGAATACGTAACCGATATTCGGTCAGCGGTAATATTTGCAGAGAACGAACGGGTTCTCAGCAGCTCATCGATGGACGAAAGTGTCCTCGATGTGAAGACTCGGATTAGAGATATACTACTCAATCCTGGGAGTCACTTCAGATAGATCCTTTTTACAAGGATTTCATTGAATTCAGGGATGTATTCCCTGATAATGTTCCATGTGAGTTGCCTAAGGATAAAGGCACTCGACATGAGCTCGAGCTCAAACCGGGCTCGAAGTACTGTTTCATGAGCAGTGGCCACTGCCTCGCGAACAAGTTCTTAAGATCGATAAATTCTTTATAGATCGATTTAAAGCGGGCCATGTGAGGGAGTCAACCTCCCCACATAGCTCTCCGACCTTCTGTGTGCGAAAGACCACAGGGGGTGGCGGATAGTGCACGCATTCTATAAACTGAATGCTGCAACGATACCGGCTCAAACGCCGATACCTAGAAAAGACGTAATGATAGATGGTATGTCTAAGCGTACCATCTTTTCGTCTATGGATCTGATGGATGGATTTTATCAGATTTTTAAGCGTGAACGGGACATCCCTTACACAGCTGTGAACACTCCCAGTGAGATGCTCTGGGAATGACTAGTCAGGCCACAGAAGCTTAGCAACGCCCCTGCAACATTCAACAGATGCGTAAAGAATCTGTTGAGACCGGTGCAAGAAATCGCACCGAGTTATTTTGACGATGTATTCGTCCATAGCCGGGCAATGGACGGAAAGACAGGCGTGGAAGCTCATAAAACTCACGTTCGTCAGTTTTTTACACTTATGCGAAAGCATAAGTTGTACGCAAATCTCAAGAAGTGTGTATTCGCTGCAAGCGAAATAACACTTCTTGGGTGCATCATCGGAAACCACGGCTTGCGCCCTGATCCCGAAAAGATCAAAGCAATCACCGACTGGCCAGTTCCAGTCGATGTCAAGGGACTTAGAAAGTTCCTTGGTTTAGCGGCGTACTTGCACAAGTACTCCCGCAATTATGCAGAGATGACAGTTCATCTCTCTCGTCTCCTGAAAAAAGACAAGAAATGGCTATGGAACGCTGATTGTCAGCGTTCCTTTGAAGGTATCAAGCAAAGCTTGAAGCAATCGCCCATCTTGGCGATTGCAGATCAAGACAGACCATTCCATGTGGTCTGTGACGCCAGCGATTTCGCAATCGGCTGTGCGTTAATGCAATACGATACAGATGGCGCGGAGCGCGTCGTCTGTTACCAATCGCGTCAGCTGCAACCAGCTGAACGCAATTATCCAGTGCATGACAAGGAACTCCTTGCCATGAAATATGCACTGGATAAGTTTAGGGTCTATCTCCGAGGAGATAGACCGTTCATCGTATATACGGACCATGCGTCATTACGCACGGTCGTAAATAGCCCACACCTCTCGCAGAAAATGGCGAGGTGGCAATCCTTCTTTGCGGAGTATAATTTCTTCAAAGAATATAAACCAAGACGACTTAATGTCGTCGCTGATGCGTTTTCACGCCGACCCGATTTCGAGCCGGCTGCGCGTTCCAACAGTAAAAATAATCTCACTGTTGCAACACTCATTTCAAGTGTTCCGTCACACCAATCTTGTTGGATGACATAATAAAAGCCTAAACAGAAACTAAGAACCCATTGCGTGTAATGTATCATCTGATCAATCCATCCGATAAATCTTTTAAAGATCTACCGGCTTTATATCGATCGTCATCCGATCGATACACAACACGTAACGGCTTATTGTATTACACAGCCGTTACCGGCGACACCCCACGTGTCGTCGTCCCGACTCACAATGATTTGCGCTTGCGCATCATGTATGAGTGTCACGATGCTCCAACAAGTGGACATCGTGGACGTGAGAAGACTTACCTCACGGTAAGTCGCGACTTTTACTGGCCCCGCCAGTATCAGTTCGTGCGCAAGTACATTCGTGCTTGCGAGGTATGTCAACGGGTGAAGCCTAGCCCTTCATCCCGTGCACCTCTCCAACCTCTACCACTTCCAGCAGAATGTTGGCAGTCCGTATCTATGGACTCCGGCTTCGGATTTCCCGAATACGATCACAAAAACAATGGAATCCTTGTTTTTGTTGACAGATTCAGCAAGATGGTACATCTTGCTGCAGTACCAGAGTCGATGACGGCTCCGGGCTGTGCCCGTGTCTTTATCTACACGGTGTTCAAACTCCACGGGTTACCCCGTGAACTGGTCTCGGATAGACATCCACGGTTCAAGGCGGAGTTTTGGCAATCCGTATTCCGATCTCTCGGAACACGGCTGACTATGTCAACTTCTGATCATCCAGAGACAGGTGGTCAGACAGAACGCGTAAATCGCGTTCTCGAAGAGATACTTCGAGGTTACGTCCAATCGTATCCGAATTGGAGCGAGTTTTTACCGATGGTACCGATGGTAGAGGGATCCTCTAGTTTGAGGGGGGCGGGTGGACTCGCACGAGCAAAACCATTTCTGGCTGATGCTCATCACGTGTCGAAGTTACCAACGACGCGAATGATGTCGATGTCGAAGCAAACGACATCGAAGATGAGAAAAAAATCATGGCAGTGCGTACAAAGCGCATTGAAAAAGACAAAACAAATGAATCAGCAGAGGAATTTCTGCAGGATCGAGAATCAGTAATCCGTTTCTTACAGAATTCCATTGCTAACGCAGTGGACCGTCAGAAACGGAACGCAGACAAACATGGAAGAGGAAACATTCTTTCATTTAAAATCAATGACCTAGTACTACTCTCTACGGTAAACTCACCAAAGCGTGTAATCACTAATGTGGGTAGCAGTAAACTACTACCTAAGTTCATTGAGCCATTCCGTGTATCGCAGAGGCAATGCATACACGAAAGAATTGCCACGTAGGGTGCGAACGCATCCTACGTTCTACGTTCTACGTTGGTCGGCTCCGCCCGTACCATCAGTACGCGGATTCTTCCGAGGTCGGATCTGACCACGAGTTTGTCGATCTTCGACTCTAGATCCGACACATAGGTCGGATCTAATTTTCTCTCCTCCACCACAACCATTGGTGGATTCCCGCGGTGGTCAACGTTTCCTTGTGGAACGCATCGTAAACCCTATAATATGATGAGACTGGTCTCTTCTATCGAATGGCTTCGGACAAAACAATTGCGCACGCAAATCGAAGGGTCAAAGAAAGACTAAACAAGATTTATTCTTGCCCTTCACTGCAAATGCAGATTGCTCACATCGGCTCAAACCGTTCATCATCGGCCACGCCCCAAAACCTCAAGACTATTTAAAATTTAAAGCTCCAATATGATTCTTCGCTTTACAAACCATGATGTGAAGGGGCAGCGCACGAGTTATCTTGTTCCCTGGCGCGGTTATCCACCTTCGCATGACAGCTGGGAGCCTCGTTCCCAGCTGGTTGTTGACGTTGAGAACCTCGTCCGTCAGCATGACGAGACCCATCCGATGGATCAGAAGGTCCATCCGAAAACATGCGCCCCTGGCGCTTGTAAATCGATTCCAAAACGTCAATCGCATCGCACCTCTCGATAGAGATGCGAGCTCTTCCCCAGGGCGAAGAAAAGGAATGGACATCCCCTTTTACTCGCTTCGTGTTGTCAACACAACACGGACAGGGATCACCTTACGTGAGGCATGGAATTTTAAATCGATAAATCCGGCCACTTTCCTTCATTTATAGCACCATCGTGGATGTCTAAGTTCTTGTAACACACGCTTACGGGATTCTTTCAGGCTATCGAACAGCTGCAGTCCTGCCTCACGAGACAACCAATGTAGTTTTCTTTTTAAACCTTGCACCAGTTGAATTTCGGGTTTCAATTTTTACACGAATTGCGTTAAGTCTTTGAAGCCAGGCTTCGCGTCCAATGTCTTTGACATTGCGAATAAACGCGCTCCAGGCTTGCATCAACGAGATTTTATCTCGTTTGTTGTTGCCACTCTACCATCGATGCTTAAGAGAAGCATCGAGATAAAAATCTTCCTCAGCGCGAAAGCTCTTCGCGCTGGGATCAAGGCCATGTAGCTTTGTCGCAATAAATAAGGGATATTTATTGTGAGGAGTAGTCTCTCCAGACAATCTATTCATTAGCTGTTCGAGCAAAAGCAACGGCTTCTTCTTAGAAGCAAGACGACACATTTTAGTGTCAACGCTCCCCTGAGTGGTTCCCACTGAATCAGGGGTACCACAAGAACTTTTAGTACGATGGCTTATGCCATCGTCACCATTACGCACAGAAATATGCGTAGGTGACGACACGGGAGACGGCGCTGGTGATGAGGAATCATCCTCATCGTCGGAACCGAACATTCTATAGCGAACGCTATTCGCACGTCTATCCGAGACCCTCATTAGAAGGCTCATTGCCAGCCGCCTGACGACTATCAGGCGACTGTTCTGTACTCCCCGAGTCGGCCATTTCGTCTGACTCGCATTCGTAGTCGACCTTCAAAGAGGGGTCGCATTCACGTGGTGACTCACCACCTGCACCCGCAACATCTAGTGTTGCGAGGGAATATGACACTACGGCAGACGAAACGTCTGCTGCAAGAGACAATAATGTGTCTCCCGCGGCTGCATGAACCGCAGCCTAAGGCGCCGCACTATTCGCATACCGCATGGACTTGTTCACCATGCGATACAATCAATAATGATGGTTTATGACTAATCAACATCATTTTAATTAAGTGGTCTTATAGTGACCACTCTATCCAATGACATTCAGAGTGATTGTCGTTATAGGGAGGGGTGATTTAACGGGGCGTATCGTTACATGAAATTAACATTTTAAAGGTTGTTAATTAATATATTATCGATAAGATTGATAATATTAGGAAAATATTACTTTACATAATAATTTCGGAAAGCTTATGCATTGCTAATTATAGACCATTATATCTACTTTCTCTGCGGTCCACTCAGCGCTGGACGCGCGCAAAGAGAGAGACAGATAAGACTTTTATTACATGCTAAGTTAGTGTTAAATGGATAGAAACAAAAGAACTTATTTATATTAAATAGTTGCCTCTTCCATCGTTGACGGCACCTTTTTAAAAAGGGCCTGTCGCGATGAGCCGTGCCACAGTCCGTCCATGAACGTTGGCAAGTTTATTTTAATTTCTCTTTAAAGCAAGTGTTTCAAGGAGAGTCTTCCTCTGCACGTACTAGTGTACGTGAAGTGACGTTAGGCACCACTCGCACTGATGCAGTGAAAAGTGGACTTGTTCTGAAGTAGTACAAGTCAGTAGTGCCCCGTTACAGATACACTGTCGAAGCAGCATTCGATTTGTATATTTACCCATCGACTTGCTCTACTCATATTTACTTAATTGAATAGCTACAGCATGTGTTCCTCAATAATGCCGCCCAGTCGACAGTGCTGAGTTGTTAAAAAATACGAATTAAGGTGTGTATGGCTATACTGAAAGTGAGGTTAAAAAAACGGTGGGGTAGACGATGATTTAATTAGCAGAAATTTCAAGAGAGAAAACTTAATCAGGGTTTAGATTCATGTCCAAGAATCAAAAATCGGTGGAGTTGTCCGGTGCTACCGAACATATATGTGCATCGCGGATTCAAACGCCGCAACGACCAAAATTTGAATTTAGCAGAGTGCTTGGTGGTTCACCGGGAGGTCGCAATTGTCTTAAATGGGTGGATGCGAGGTCCTGGAGAAGATGGGCTACGAACAGTGACGTCACAGAAGTGACAACGCGAAATAGTCGTGAAGAAGGCCTATAGAAGCGTAGCACCGTAGCAGAATCATACGATCATTACCAAATTCGCAGTTAAAAGTCCAAGTGAAAACAATGGCGAAGTATTGGTACAGGTAAAAGACAATGGCGACGAGCTGACACGCGACAGCAGATATTTTGTAGCAGGAAGATAGCGCGCATGACGGGTAGGGAACATCTGCAGTTGCTACGGCTGCAATGGCAGCAAAGAAAAAAAGCTATCGGGAGCAACACCGAAATACTGGAAGGCGAAAAAGATTCCAAGCTGTGCATTACGAATTTGAGGGATAGCAGCGATGAAGACGAGGTCGGCACCCAGAATACCGATTGACGGAAGGCAAAACTTCACCGAAGGCGGATGTGAACGCGCAGGTGGGCAGCGGTGAATGATAAAGCGTGGGCGCGGAGGATGATTCACCGGTTTGGTCTATGGAATATCAAATCGGTGCCATGGAGGCTTCGATTCGATACCCAGTAAGGTGCCTGCGAGTGAAATGTCTAGGGCTGGCCAATGCTGAAGCAGAAGCCAGAAGCAAGGAGAATTAACGTCGAAGAAGGATCCATTGTCGGTGAGTGAGGAAGAAACGAACAGCGATGAATCGCAGGAGTGGGAGACACATGAAGGAGCCATGAAAGAGAAAATTTGGCCAATTGAAGGTATGGTGATAGAGTGCGACGACGTGGCAAAGACGCGGGAAATCCGGGAATCGGCGGTTAGGGCCAGCGCTTTGACCGCCGGACAACTAACACCGACACTACCGGCGTAAAGAAAGAGGTCGCGTCGACTCGTGAAGGCAGAGCTTCTGCTAATTTTCTAAAATTCTTTTATTCTTACATTTTGGTCAGCGTTTCATTTTGTCGATTCACTGCGTCAGCGATGGACCCTGTACGAAGGAACAACTGCTTCTCTAGCCAACATAAATTCACATTCTAACTCAGTTTTGTTCTCAGTGCGCCCAATGCACCCGCGTTCCAATTCTTCTGCCCGAGAATTATGTTTCCGGCTTAGACGTTTCATTTCATACTTTAAGGATGCAAGTTTTGACGAGCTGTCGCCAGCTCGTTTCCGGCTTAGACGTTTCATTTTATGCTTTAAGGATGCAAGTTTTGACGAGCTGTCGCCAGCTCGGGTTCGAAGCGCCCATTCGTTCACCAATTGAATTCGGCACGGTCATCCGACCGATCGGTGCAAAGGCGTTACACCGTTGACGTCAAGAGAGCGTCGAGCCCATGTTTTTACGTCCTTTAGTAACTTGCGGAGGACGCGACTGCGAGCATGTCCTCCAACATGCGGATTTGACGAGTAAGTCGGACCTGATCTATCCTCCTTGTCCGCAGACATTAATAGACTCGAGCGATGAAAAGCACTTTTTGGTGCACTTCCTAAACCATCGTGATGTGAGAGGAGCAGAGAGCATGAGCGAGTTATCTTGTTGGCTAGTGTGGGTTACCGCACTCGCATTATTGTTGGGTGTCTGGCTTCGAAGTAAAACATGACGTTCCGGGTCTCGTTTATCATTATGACGAAACCTATCTTTTCGTACAAAAGGACTATCGAAAAAAGAACGCTTCGCACGCTTGTAAAGGGATTGCAAATAAGAAATCCCATGCGCTTCTCATAGGAGAGGCGCGCTCTTATAGAGCTCATCTAGGGAGTTTGCCTCCTTAAGTGCGCCCTATCAAAGCAGGGACATTAGACTTTTCACGAGAGGCAAATTACCCTTCCTTTCTCGAAGACGGTGTAGCTTCGAGCGTACACCGACTACATATCAAACCGGTCACGTACCGTAATTATCTTGTTTAGCCAGTCCTCGCAGCCCACGCTTAGCAAATTCTGTATAGAAGCATTAAAGCTTAAAATAAGGCATTTAGATCCTTAAGACACTTACCAGTGTACAATCGATGTCGGAAAAAGACATCAATGAAGAGCTCGTGTTTGTTCTCACCAGGTCTGTGAAGCCTTGGTTAGTCGAACACGTACGTTGGCTATATCACATTTGTGAAGCCTATATACCGTTTATTTTTTATTTAGTCTGAATTTGAATCACCCCTAAATTACGTTAATAAAATGACGTTGCTGGAACTATGAGATTGGAGCTAGCTCAATTTAGAGTAGTACAAGCTTTCGCTCAGATGTAGATGCAACTACTCAACAACAAATAAATAGAGGTGTTAGATTAACAGAAATGTTAAAACAAGGTAGCCTTTTTTGCATTTGCTCTTAGAATTCCAATGTTATTTAATAACTAATATTGTTTAAATAGACAGTGTATAGTTGGTATTTTGACTGGGGCTTAAACAATTTAAAATCTCGGGTGGTGTGAAAAGTGACTTAATAATATTTTTTTAGATATTTCTTTATTATTATAAATAAAATTCTGGAAGGAAAATAAAAAAAAAATTGTGGTATCATTTATCATTCATTTGTAACGAGGCACTGCCGACTTGTACTGCTTCAGTGCAAGTCCACTTCGCACTGCTTCACGTACACTTGTACGTGCAGAGGAAGACTCTCCTTGAAACACTTGCTTTAAAGAGAAATTAAAATAAACTTGCCAACGTTCATGGACGGACTGTGGCACGGCTCATCGCGACAGGCCCTTTTTAAAAAGGTGCCGTCAACGATGGAAGAGGCAACTATTTAATATAAATAAGTTCTTTTGTTTCTATCCATTTAACACTAACTTAGCATGTAATAAAAGTCTTATCTGTCTCTCTCTTTGCGCGCGTCCAGCGCTGAGTGGACCGCAGAGAAAGTAGATATAATGGTCTATAATTAGCAATGCATAAGCTTTCCGAAATTATTATGTAAAGTAATATTTTCCTAATATTATCAATCTTATCGATAATATATTAATTAACAACCTTTAAAATGTTAATTTCATGTAACGATACGCCCCGTTAAATCACCCCTCCCTATAACGACAATCACTCTGAATGTCATTGGATAGAGTGGTCACTATAAGACCACTTAATTAAAATGATGTTGATTAGTCATAAACCATCATTATTGATTGTATCGCATGGTGAACAAGTCCATGCGGTATGCGAATAGTGCGGCGCCTTAGGCTGCGGTTCATGCAGCCGCGGGAGACACATTATTGTCTCTTGCAGCAGACGTTTCGTCTGCCGTAGTGTCATATTCCCTCGCAACACTAGATGTTGCGGGTGCAGGTGGTGAGTCACCACGTGAATGCGACCCCTCTTTGAAGGTCGACTACGAATGCGAGTCAGACGAAATGGCCGACTCGGGGAGTACAGAACAGTCGCCTGATAGTCGTCAGGCGGCTGGCAATGAGCCTTCTAATGAGGGTCTCGGATAGACGTGCGAATAGCGTTCGCTATAGAATGTTCGGTTCCGACGATGAGGATGATTCCTCATCACCAGCGCCGTCTCCCGTGTCGTCACCTACGCATATTTCTGTGCGTAATGGTGACGATGGCATAAGCCATCGTACTAAAAGTTCTTGTGGTACCCCTGATTCAGTGGGAACCACTCAGGGGAGCGTTGACACTAAAATGTGTCGTCTTGCTTCTAAGAAGAAGCCGTTGCTTTTGCTCGAACAGCTAATGAATAGATTGTCTGGAGAGACTACTCCTCACAATAAATATCCCTTATTTATTGCGACAAAGCTACATGGCCTTGATCCCAGCGCGAAGAGCTTTCGCGCTGAGGAAGATTTTTATCTCGATGCTTTTCTTAAGCATCGATGGTAGAGTGGCAACAACAAACGAGATAAAATCTCGTTGATGCAAGCCTGGAGCGCGTTTATTCGCAATGTCAAAGACATTGGACGCGAAGCCTGGCTTCAAAGACTTAACGCAATTCGTGTAAAAATTGAAACCCGAAATTCAACTGGTGCAAGGTTTAAAAAGAAAACTACATTGGTTGTCTCGTGAGGCAGGACTGCAGCTGTTCGATAGCCTGAAAGAATCCCGTAAGCGTGTGTTACAAGAACTTAGACATCCACGATGGTGCTATAAATGAAGGAAAGTGGCCGGATTTATCGATTTAAAATTCCATGCCTCACGTAAGGTGATCCCTGTCCGTGTTGTGTTGACAACACGAAGCGAGTAAAAGGGGATGTCCATTCCTTTTCTTCGCCCTGGGGAAGAGCTCGCATCTCTATCGAGAGGTGCGATGCGATTGACGTTTTGGAATCGATTTACAAGCGCCAGGGGCGCATGTTTTCGGATGGACCTTCTGATCCATCGGATGGGTCTCGTCATGCTGACGGACGAGGTTCTCAACGTCAACAACCAGCTGGGAACGAGGCTCCCAGCTGTCATGCGAAGGTGGATAACCGCGCCAGGGAACAAGATAACTCGTGCGCTGCCCCTTCACATCATGGTTTTGAGTACGTTTCACAAGGAAAGGCTGACCACTGTGGGAATCCACCAAAGGTTGTGGCAGAGAAGGAAAATTTAGATCCGACCCATGTGTCGAATCTAGGGTCGACGATCGACCGCTACCTCCAAAAGTTGGAAGATGGACTTGATCACGAGCGCGGTAAGCGTCGCTCGTTGGAGCAGACGGTGAAGGCTCGCTATAGAGATTTGTTGGAAGACCTTTCGAAGAGTCCGTACTCCATGTTGGAGTACGAACGGAAATATCTCGCTCTTCGTGATAAGCTTTATTCTGCACATCGCGGTTTCGAGGATCTTCGGACCTGGCATGAGAAACTACAGATTCAACAAAAAAATTTGGTCGTGACCACAAGAATATTTTAGGGATTATTGAAAAGGGTGGTCAGATCTGTCCTCGAAAGAAACCGCGTACTGATGGTACGGGCGGAGCCGACCAACGTAAACGCAGAATGAGTTCGCATCCTACGTGGCAATCTTATTGTGTACGCATTGCCTCTGCGATGCAGTACACGGAAAGACTCAATGAACTTGGGTAGTAGCTTACTACTACCCACATTAGTGACCACACGCTTAGGTAAGTTTACCGTAGACAGTAGTACTAGATTATTAATTTTAAACGAAAGAACATTTGCTCTTCCAATGTTTGTCTGCGTTCCGTTGCTGACGTTCACTGCGTTAGCAATGATATCCTGCACGAAAAGAACTACTGATTCTCGACCCAGCAAAAACCCTTCTGCTGACTCATTTGTTTTGTCTTTCCCAGTGCGCTTTGTGTGCAATGCCCTAAGGGCTTTCTTATCTTCGAAGTCGATTTCTTTGACATCGACATCATTCGCGTCGTTAGCAACTACAACGCGTGATGAGCATGAGCCAGAAATAGCTTTGCTCGTGCGAGTCCCCCCTTAAACGAAAGGAACCCTCTAATTGGGTGGGTATGCGTGGATGGCGTAAGCCATTCGCGAAGCACAGTGTATGCGTTGTAGACGCATGCACCGAATTATTGATGGCGAATTCGACCATCGGTATAACCTCGGTCCAATTCGGAAACAATCAGGCGTAACTTCAAAGTATTTTTTCGAGGACGCATTTACGCGTTGCATCTGACCATCTGTAGCTGGATTATCAGAAGTTGACATTGTCAGCCGTGTTCCGAGAGATCGGGTTGCCAAAACCCCGCCGTAAACCGTGGAGTTTGAATACCTTGTCGATTTTAAGACACGGGCACACTCCGGAGCCGTGATCGACTTTGGTACTGCAACTAGATGTTCCATCGTGCTGAATCTGTCTACAAAAACAAGAATTCAATTGTTTTTGTGATCGTCTTCGGGAAACCCGTAGACGAAGTCCATGAATACGGACTGCCAACATTCTGCGAGAAGTGGTAGAGGTTGGATAGGGGCACGGGATGAAGAGCTAGACTTCACCCGTTGACATACCTTTAAGAACGAATGTACTTCCGCACGAACTGATAGGCGGGGCCAGTAAATGTTACGACTTACTGTAAGATAAGTTTTCTCACGTCCACGATGCCCACTTGTTGGTGCATCGTGACACTCATACATGATGCGCAAGCGCAAACCATTGTGGGTTGGAACGACGACACGTAGAGTGTCGCCGGCAACGGCTGCGTAGTACAGTAAGCCATTGCGTGTTGTGTATCGATAGGATGACGATCGATATAAAACCGTAAAACCTTAAAAGATTTATCAAATGGATTCATCAGATGATCCATTAAACGCAGAAGGTCCTTGGTCTCAACAGATTCGTTACGCATCTGTTGAAAGTTGCAGGGGCATTACTAAGCCCCGGTGGTATTACGAGCTATTTCCAGAGCATCCCACTGGGAGTGCTCACTGCTGTGTACGGGATGTCTTGTTCACGCATAAGGATCTGATAAAAATCATCCATCAGATCCATAGACGGAAAGATGGTACTCTTAGACATACCATCTATGATTACGTCTTTTCTAGGTATCGGCGTTTGAGCCGGTACCGTTGCAGCATTCAGTTTATTAAATGCGTGCACTATCCGCCACCCTCCTGTCGCCTTTGGCATACAGAAGGTTGGAGAGCTATGTGGGGAGGTTGACTTCCTTTCATGGCCCGCTTTTACTCGATCGGTAAAGAATTTATCGATCGCAAGTACTTGTTTACGAGGCGGTGGCCACTGCTTCATGACACAGTACATCGAGCCCGGTTTGAGCTCGATGATATCAAGTGCCTTTATCGTTAGGCAACTCGCATGGAACTACTTCAGGGAATACATCCCTGAGTTCTATTTAATTCTCGTATAGAGGATTTGTCTTAAGTGACTTTCAGGATTGAGTATCATTTCTCTAAATCCAAGTCTTCACATCGAGGACACTTTCGTTCATTGAAGAGCTGCTGAGATCCCGTTCGTTTTGTGCAATAGGTCGACTCTATTCTCGACCTAGGATCATCGGTTGCCCCTTTAAACAACCGGTATATTCCTTGAATGTCACCAACTAGGCGTACATTCATTTCTCAATCGCTGCTTGTGTATTAGCACAGCCGCCGGCAGCTGACTCCTCAGTGTGATTAGTAATCACACTGTGATCTGGTCCTGTCGTACTAACGACCGTACCAGAAGTAGGGCCATCGCACTCACGCGTAGTACATCTACACGCTTGTGGACACTCCAAGACCTTCCTCAGATGGCCATTTGATGAACAAGTGGCAGGTATCTTTCGGATCGATACTGCCAGCTGATTCTTGGCTCATATTTCTGAGCCAAGGTAAACCTAGGATGACATCAAATTTGTCACCTAAATCCAGTACGATGAAATCATCGTCGTACTGTAAATCTATTAACGTGTAGTGAAATTTCACTACGCGTATCATTACTGTTATCGATGCGCCTGTCGCTAGACGCACCGTCATCCTCGTTTGAGGGATGTCGCGCTCAACATGTTTGAGTGTACGACCCTCTAGCGACGAATAAAGTTATTTGACGCCACACAGCCCCGACCGTTTTTTGTTGGTCCGTTTTGCTGTTGAGATTTCGCAACAACGTCGGGCCCGCGACCGTTGCCCTTTTTAGCATTCGGTCCAAAATTACGTTTAGTACCTTTCGGTGCTGGACGTGGGGCACTACACTCATGAGCGTAATGTCCCAATTTTTGGCAGCGATGGCATTTCTGCGATCGCTTATTGTTCGGAAAGCGAGGTCACTCGCTTTCGACGTAGGAAAGGTCCATGGGTTCTGGACCTCCTAATTCGTGTCGTCTTGGTGGACGATATGATGACGTACTCGCTTGAGCCTGTCTCAAGCTAAAGTCCTCCTGTTCCGCAACGGAAAAGTGCTTCTTCAAGCGTACCCAGTTCCAAGCGGAACAGGTGGGTCTTTACGGGACCATCCGTAAGACCATGCATGAACACCGTAATCAACGTGTGTTCATGAACTGGGTTATTTGTAATACAACTCGCTAAGAGTCGTATGTGCTGGGCATATGCAGGCACATCACGCTTGCCTTGCTTAAGTTTCAAAAGCTCTGAACGAACTCTGAACTCAGCCCTTGGTGGCTCAAACGTCTGTTTAAGTCGGGTTTTAAAAACCTCTAGTGACCCAAAGACGTATGAGTCGCGCAACTTAAGGCCCAATGCCCAAGTTTTGGCACGACCTGCCAGATTTGATTGAGCGAATGCGACTTGCATTTGCTCGTCGATGATGTGACGTGCCCTTATGGCATCGTCCAACTCGACAAACCATCTCAGGAGGGGTCTTCTTCGACTCCCCTATACTCAGAGATGTCAATATTTAAGGTTTCGGGACGATCGTCCCAAATACAGGGGTCTGTACCTGTTGTAACCTCAACAGTTCGTCCTGTTGAGAGCCTTGCTGATTCAGCAAGGCTACTTTTTCCTTCATCTCGTCAAGTTCATGTTGTATGAACTTGGCGATGGCTGAATGGAGGGGATCTCTGTCCAAATTGGACAGCATTGCCAAAATTGCATCGTTTCCTACGGTCGAACTCATTAGTTCGACCGCACTCCTTTCTATGTCACTTAGAAAGGAGTAGCTTTCAGGGGAAACGTGATGTGTATTCCCACTATCATTTAATATATCCATGTTAAAAGTGGGAAATGTGGTCCTTGGACGGACTACAAAGTGCTGCTACCAGGTGAAACGGGGCACTACGAATTGTACTGTTTCAGTACAAGTCCACTTCGCACTGCTTCAGTTGCGAGTGGTGCCTTACGTTTTTAAAGTACTCTAGTACGGGCAGAGGAAGACTTCTCTTTAAGGTAACTAGCTTAAGAGGGTAAAATGAAAACTGTATTTATATAATTAAGTGTCTCTTTTTCTCTCTTTGTAAATGCTAACTTAATTATAATCTAATACTAAACATGTAACTGAACTCTTATCTCTATCTTATCTGTAACTCCCTCTTTGGTTACTCCTACAGCTGATTAGTCTGCGGGATAAAAAGCTATAATGGTCTAAACCTATATATGGATAAGAATTCTGAATATTACTATATAAAGTAATACCCTGCAAATATTATCTACCTTTTAGATAATATATTAATTAACAACCTTAAAGTGTTAATTTCATGTAACGATACACCCCGTTGCAACGCATGTTTGCCGCCCACAGTATCCGGTGGTGATGTAACGGGCTAAAGTTGCTCTAATGTTACACAGTCCCCGTTAAGTACACTTGGTGTACTTAAGGGAATGGTCAATTCCTTAAATACAATAATTAGACCCAGCACTCGGGTGTGGTTCACATTTGTGACCAACTTCTGTAAATGTGATGCACATAGGCGCATTTACATTAGGAGGGATGACGGCTAGCGTCATCCGTTACGCGAGGTATCTAGAAGGATACGCTCGCAATACATATTTAGTGTTATCTATAGAGATGACATTTTGATTGGTAAAAAATAGGTATTTGTATTTAATGCGATTAAATATGAATCAGTCTGAAAACTACTTTCTACTTAGTAAGTGCGCACGAGGAGCCGGATTACCGCTCCCGTGACGACACTTAACTGAAGTACTTAGTGCGTTGGGTGAGGTCGCTAAGGCGCCCACCAAAACTACCTCACTGCACGCAAGAGAAGCCGGTTAAACCTCTTCCTCGCTGTGCTAGGGTGTGTGTCTAAGTAGAGCGTGGCCGCATTAGGACGTGCCCGCCTACACTTGGTAGCACTTGAAATCCTTCGCACAACCTGCATCTCTGCGTGTGTACGTGAGGATGAGCCTCAACATTGATTGGGCTTACTTTCCCCACCTCTCTGAACATCATTGGGAGATGGCAGGGCACACGGCGCAGGAACTTGGTGAACAAGCCCTTGTTAGGCTCCTGAAAAGTCCTCCTGAGCAACATGTTGCTTAGTTAGAGCAGTTTGAGGCATTCGTGCTCGGACAGCGAAGAGCCGCGTCCGAGGCACAGAGCCATGCTGCGGCGGAGTCCGTCACTCAGACCCAGGATGAGCTGAGGCATGAGCAGGCTCGGAGCGAGGCTCTCAACAGGACTGTTGAGATGCTCTTTGCCGGCCGCATCAGCCGAGGCCCATTCGGATGGATCCGCCTCTAGTTCGATGGAACTGCAGCGCACACGATTGTCCACTGGCTTTTAGGCGTGGAGCAATGCGGTGTCGCGCAGCTCTTTGAGGACGACAGCCGGGTGGTGTCGTACGCCATGTCGCATCCCCGCGGTAAGGCCTCAGAGTGGGCTTACTCGGCGCTTATGGCGGACAAAAAGGCGTTCCATGCATAGGCGATCTTCAAGGAAAAGATTCGCGCCATGTATCAGCCGCCGAACAACGAAGTGTTGCTTCAGGCGCGCTTCTTTAAAGCTCGACAGGCGAAGCGATCTCTGCAAGAGTATGTGCAAAAGATGCGCTCTCTGTCGGCGTCCATTACCGTAGGTCCGATTCCGGAGCTCATTAAGGTGCCCACGTTTATGAACGGACTACGGCATGGTCCATCGCGACAGGCCTTTTCAGAAAGGTGCCGTCGACGATGGAAGAGGCAATCCGAATTGCCTTAGTTGAAGAGCAATCCTACATCAGTGCCTCGGCGACAGCTTGGTATAAGCCGTCGGCCGAGAGGTCAGGTGCCACTCTCATGGAGTTGGGTAATGCAGACGTTGTCTGTTATAAATGCGGCAAGCGCGGCCATATGATGGTTCGCTGCTATGCCAGGGTCCCTGCTGGGGCGAAGATGCCCAGCAAGAAGACTCCCTTCCCAAACGGCGATGGCAAGAACCAGCGTGCGAGGCGCATGAGTTCTGCATCGACCACTGAGGGGTCGGGAAATGCAGGAGCGCAGTGGAAGCGCGATACCCTGCTGAAGCGGACTCTGAAGCCACTTTTAAGTTCAGAGTTGTCGAAACAAATGGGTAGCATTGTCCCTGAGGTCTCGAAGTTCTGGACCTCAGACCTGCTGGTCTATAGCGCTCAAGTACGAGACTATGACCAGGTAAAGAGAAGCTCTTAGTGCTAGGTATGGAGAGTCCGTATGAGATCATCCTAGCATGCCATGGTTAGCAAAACACCAACCATGGATAGACTGGCGTACACGCACAGTTGCGAACTGTACGCAGGACACCGGAAAGGATGTGCTCCTGCGAAAGGTGTATGCAACTGATGTCGTGTCGAACACAGTTGAGGGTGCGTTGACGGGATGTCAAACGTCACCAATTCCTATCCAGCCCGTGGAGACTGGGGTAGTGAAAAAGGCAATGACAAGTAGTCATGCGTCCGAATGTCCTGCACAGAGCCGAGAGCCTGTGGCAGTAGACGGCGAGCTGACAGGAAGTCATGCGTCGCATAAACCGGCACAGTGCC
>NW_027152213.1:713477-735545 GCF_004359215.1 Bremia lactucae | reverse complement strand
CGTTTTACGTCTGGTTTTTGGCGACATGTGTTCGAGCTGCTAGGTAGCAAGCTCCACATGTCGACCGCAGATCATCCCCAGACCGATGGCCAAACAGAACGTGCCAATCGGGTCGTGGCGGATGTCTTACGCACTATAGCAACTCCCAAAGAGTGGAGCAAGCAATTACCTTCGTGGAGTTTGCTATAAATAACAGTGTCCACGCCAAAAAGGGTGAGAAACCGTTTTATATGAACGGACTACGCCATCCTCGAACGCCAGTCTTGTTTGTGCGCAGCCCGGGTCTTAGTGGGGAGGGCCCTCACTATGCTCGGTGCGAAAGAAGGACATAGTCTCGTCAATATGACGATGACCCGCGAGGGTTACATCTCAACGACTGAAACTTACCCTAGTGACCCTGTTAGTTTAGCAGTGGTCAACAAAATCTGCGCTTTATGAACGACCTCTCGGCGGTATCATAGGCGAGTTTGATGCTAAAAGCGTGAGCGAGGCTCAACGCTTTGTGGATAAGCGATTAGCCATCACACGTAAAGTCCGTGGCGCAATGGTAAGCGCACCGGACAAGCAAAACGAATATGCGGACCGAAATGGTCGCAAAAATAATGAACGCTTTAAAGTGGGTGAAAAAGTACTATCAAATACTGTCTACCTAAATATGTAATTTTTGTACTTCCTGGAGGTACTACGAAGTTGTTGCCGCGTTTCATTGGGCCTTTTACGGTGGTAGAAGAGGTTGGAGACCTAGATTATAGGCTCACCCTTCCCCCGTATATGAAGACGCACTCCGTATTTACGTGAGTCGTCTAAAACGGTATGTAGACCCAAATGAGGTCACATACTCCCATCCGTCTAAGGAGACCGATGGTGACGCCGACTGTGAGTCGAGCGTCGTTCTGGTGTGGGAGACGGAGAAAGCGAAATACTATCAGCCGATCCACTCCTCCCCACTACGAACAGGACTCGAAGAGCGAGGAACATCACGCGAGTAACGCAGATTTCTCAGCATTATCGTCTCAAAAGGTCCAAGCGAGTCTTCAGGCGTTCATAACCCTGACGAGCCTTCGCTCGGACATCAACGAGATCCGAGGTCAGTCGCAAGACTTTACCCTCGAGATCCGCAATACGTCGTTCAGCAGCGTTTAACGCATGCGACTGAACGGACGAAGGTAAGGCAGCCGCGAGTAGGTGGTCGAGATCGCCACTCCTATCGAGTGCCGCCTGCACTAATGGATGCGGGTGGGAATCAACGTTTTCTTGTTGGAAAGTTGCTTGCCCATCGCTCCGTGAGGCAAGGGTATCAGATTCTCGTCCAATGGAAAGGTTACTCGAAGCGTTTCGACTCTTGGGAACCGATCGATACCCTACGTATTGATGTGCCCGGCTTGGTGGCTGCCTATGAAAAGGAGCACCAGCTGAGGCCTCTTCGCTAGTCCAAACGGACTAGCAGAAGTAGCGTTGTGAGAAGAAACGGGGGGGGGTACAGTAATGCCCATGATTTTTTTCACACGCAAGCGGGCGAAATTAATTCGCTGCGACCGCTGTTTCATCGCATCGGAATGCGGACGAATACGGCGCAAGAATTCCACCTCGTACTGGTAGGGCGTTTGATTTGAGCGCAACACGACCGGGATCGGGAAAATACGCCTAAGCGATTTTCCCTGAGCATTCCATGACTTAAAGACGCCATAATAGTTATATGCGTCAATAAGAGCGCGCTCTAGGAGCGACGCTCTTGGCCCGTTTAAACGAGGCCATTTAGATGGAGGGGGTATCAGTGATATGCTAGCCGTCACATAGCCACGTTCAAAACGACTGGTTGTGACACCGACTGAGCACGTTCACGTGTCGTCGGTGAAGCTTTAGGCTAAGAATCTTCTATGTCAGAACCATGATAGGCTATGGTCTGAGCATAAGGCGTTGTGGTAATACCCAACGGAGAAGCGGCTGCGCCTTTATGGGCAGCGCTCTTATTTACCTGTCGCTGCGCTATCCAGCGTAGACGACGAGACAGCATTCGTAAATGTTGCTGTCTCCATGTTGTGAGCCATGAGAGAAGTTTGGATGGGCAATAATGCGCCATCATCCTTTCTCATGAGGTCGTTGTCCGCATTACTACTATGAGGTGACGGCAACGATGTCGACACAATGTAGTCGACAATCAGCGATGGACCAGCATCCTCACTGTTAAAGTGGAATGGATCCTTAAGCCCCGTTAACTCGTCAGCAGCAGTAGCTGTCGGCGTTTCGACTAAGGCATTGGACTCTGCCGGCGTGTTAACGCGGCGCGTTCGCTTAGTGCGAGGTTGAGTGGGCGTCTTCGCAGACGACCCACCAACGTGACCCCTTTTAGGTGGCATCTTGGGTGCCGTGTATGGAGACACAGGTCGCTAGAGTGAACGAGAGAACTAGCGGCGCGTTAAGCAGCTCGCAGTTCCTCCTTTCTCTTTGACGAATTTTAAAATGTAAATTCGTTCTTAAATGGGGAATGATGTAACGGGCTAAAGTTGCCCTAATGTTACACAGTCCCCGTTAAGTACATTTGATGTACTTAAGGAAATGGTCACTTACTAAATAATAGTAACTAGACCCAGCACTCGGGTGTGGTTCACATTTGTGACCAACCCCTCTATATGTGATGCACATAGGTGCATTTACATTAGGAGGTATGACGGCTAATTTTATCCATGATGACGGCTAGCGTCATCCGTTACGCGAGGTATCTAGAAAGATACGCTCGCAATACATATTAAGTGTTATCTATTGAGATGACATTTTGATTGGTAAAAAATAGGTATTTGTATTTAATGCGATTAAATATGAATCAGTCTGAAAACTACTTTCTACTTAGTAAGTGCGCACGAGGAGCCGGATTTACCGCTCTCGTGACGACACTTAACTGAAGTACTTAGTGCGTTGGGTGTGGTCGCTAAGGCGCCCACCACAACTACCTCACTGCACGCAAGAGAAGCTGTCTATCCGCTTCCTCGCCGTGCTAGAGTGTGTCTAAGTAGAGCATGGCCGCATTACGACATGCCTACAATATACCTTAGAAAGGCTTCTATCTCTATACCTTAAAAAGGCTTCTATCTCTTGATCAATGCGCAGGCCTTAGGAAGGCACTTAACGCTTTAAAATTAAAGAAGGAACTGCACTTAGTTTGATTTTTTAAATCTAAAACCTTACTCTAGCTAATTTAAGAACAGATTACGGCCGCCATAATCCTTTCTGGCGGCAACAACATTTGTTACCCATAATAAATGGGATTTTAAGTAATCAACTTTTTAGAATTAGATAAAAGGGTATTTTACCCATAAAGTAAATGTACCACAACAACGGTTCTCCAACGGATGTGTGCCCCATTACACCCTTCCCCATCAGATTGTTGACATCGAGTGACAACATTCGATTCGTTTCCTGTTTAAGGTTGGAACCTAAACAGCTAACCGTTTAGTTGCGTTTTTCTGTCCTTTATCCCATGACAATCAAGAGTGAGTCACACACTCTTAGCACCTTCCTCGACGATGATGGAATGGTTGACTTTTAAAGTCACTCTTCATCAGAGAATGAGGAGATAGAGCGTCGCTCTTTCACGCCTTCTCCTCCGGAAGAACGTCGGCGGGCCCCGAATCCGTTCCCAGAACGTGGTGCCGCAGATGTCTTAACTGCATTGAGCAGGACACAGGACCCTGATTCCAACATCATTACGAACCCGCTCGATGGAGAGCAAGAGCTGGCAATACTTATAGAGAAACAAGCTCGTCGTCGAGCTGCCGAGATAGCGAAAGCTAAAGTTCATAGGGAATATAGATTCACTTCGCTTAGTGCGGACGAGCGTCTCAAAGAGATCGTGGGTCACAGATTGGCCGTCGGGACCTCCGGTGCCGCGGCGAGAACGCCAGAAGAGATCGCTGCCCGCGACGCTCTCCATGAGCAACACCTTACGCCAAAGGTAATGACGCAAAGCCAGTATCTGACGCGTTTACGTGATCAAGCCCGTGGGGCTTCAGTGACCTCCATGAGGGAATTCCGATCGTTTTGTTTCCAAACGAAAAAAGGAGTGAAAACGAAGTCTCATTTGAGAACTGGGTCCACCGGGCCCGCCGACTTCGTAATATTTGGAATATCAGAGAATCTGCGGATAGAGGAAATGTTCGTTTGGAACGGAAGCTTCGCTTCGATTTCGCTAAGCTTAAGGCCAAAGGCCAGTTACGTTCGGCATTTATGTCACAAAACGAAGAAAGGCCTAGCCGATATTTCAGTGCTTTGGTTGACCGTACAACCATGGATCGAAGCCGCACTAAGGCTATAGATCCACCTAATCCCATGTTTAGTGGTGGGAAGCGTCGTTTGGCGCGAGTTGACCCTGAGCTTGGCGCTCAAAATCGTCAACGGCGTACGGGTAATCTTGCCGAAGAGGTACCTCAAACTCCCAAGCGTTTCAGAAGAGGGGTACCCTAACCACTTCACCAGATACGGGTATTGACCCTTACAACGACGTCGCTTTACAAATTTCTCCACGTGACACTGAAGGTCCACCCGCGCATCAAGCAGCGCGGGAGAAAGCCTAAATTTCGGTGAAAGCATTTGATGCTCTAAGGTCCTTGCTCGGGTCGAAAGCTCTTTTGAGGCGTTTCGAACCTTCTTTTAACGCTGAAGCGTCCGCAACCTCGTTCAGAGGGCCAGCTGAACATCCTGGTGAGGGTGCAGCAATCTGCGACACGACCGCCTGTCTCGGTGCAAGCGCCTTTAAGTCCACGTGGGAAGGGTCCCCATATGGCTTAAGCAAGCCAACGTAGAGCACTGGGTGTGTACGCAGCTTGCTAGGAAGGTTTAGCGAATAAGCTAGGCCCTTCTTGACCACGACCGTAAATGGTCCAATAAAGCGCGGGCGCAATTTGGTCTTGAAGACCGCAGAAACCAAGTTGGTAGGTAGATTTTTAGTGTTTAGTAAAACTCCGTCTTCGACCATATAAGGATTCATACAGTTTCTGCGTTGGCATCTGGTTGTTCTTTTTTTTTGTCTTGGCCATCAGCCATCGTATCCCTTACATGTCTTAAGATACTAAATCGCGTCGCGAGAAACTCGCTTACTTGTTTCCGAAAGGTAACAAGGCTGATATCAGCAAGCCTATCGGCTAATTCTTCCCCACCAAGCCCTGAACCACGCAGTGGTATTGTTAGTGGAACGAGCTGGTGGGTAAGACCGTTTATATAAAACGGAGTATAGCCTGTAGAGGCATGATCAGCGTTATCTAACGCAAATTCCACTACTGGGAGCATTGAGCTCCAGCGCTTTGGTGTCTGAGCACACACGCTACGTAAAACGTCTTCAATGACGCGATTGACACGTTCGGTTTGACCATCGGTCTGCAGATGGTCCGCAGTGGACATATCCAATCTGTTGCCAAGCACTCGGCAAATTGATTTCCAGAATTTACCCGTGAAACGGGGATCCCGATCAGAGACAATTGCCACTGGCAAACCATGTTGTCGAAACACGCGATCGATAAACGGCTTAGCTGTACCCTCTCCATCAATGAAATCCGGCACGGCCACTAAGTGAGCCATTTTGCTCAAACGGTCAACAAAGACAACTATACCGGAGTTACCGGCTGAAACTTTCGGTAGCCCAAAAACAAAATCCATACTAATGGACTCCCAGCATCCTATGGGGACGGGAAGACTCGCCAGTGGCGCAGCAGCATGTGCCGAGGGTTTGACCCGTTGGCACGTTTCGCATGTGCGAACATATGTGCTGATCCATTTATAAAGTTTGGGCCACCAATAGCTCTGAATGATGGAGCCGTAGGTCTTTCCTCTACCGAGATGACCACCGAGGACAGTATCGTGTGCCTCATAGAGGATTCGGAACTTCGATTCCTCATCATGAGGTACAACGACACGCGGAGGGTCCGCGATGTCTGTGCAATAAAGCAACAGGTCGTTAACGATAGAATATCGATGTAACCGTGCACGCAAACGTGCCGGCAATTTAATACCTGAATCAGAGTTCTCTAAAGCTCGTCCCAGAGCTACACACTGTACATCCTTGGCGTAAGCCGAACGGATTAATTCAGGAATAGGCGACAAGATAGTCGTTAAATGAGAAAGTTCATAATCCGACCTGCGTGATAACGCATCGGCCAAAGCATTCTGCTTGCCGGGCTTATACTTCACCTCGAAGTTGTATTACGCGAAAAAGGATAGCCATCGGGCCATTCTCTGTGAGAGATGGGGCGGCTTAGTCGCCGTGCGTAATGACGCGTGATCTGTATATATCACAAACGGCTTAGAGCCGAGCAAATGAACTCGGAGTATGACGAGAGCATACTTCGTAGCAAGTAACTCTTTGTCATGAACTGGGTAGTTCTTTCCGCAGCTTTCAGCTGTCTAGACACAAACGCAATAACACGTTCCTGCCCATCAACATCTGTTTGTAACAGAGCACTGCCAATGGCAAAATCTGATGCGTCACAGACGACACTGAAACGCCAATTTGGGTTTGGCAGTGCCAGAATCGGGGCATGGATTAGACTATCCTTAACTGCTCGAAAAGCATTTTTAGTGCTAGTCCAGCACCATTATTTATCCTTTTTAAGGAGATTAGATAATGGCCTAGCCATATCAGCGTAATTCTCGCCAAATTTGGGAAACCAATTAGCGAGACCCAACCACTTACGCAAATCCTTTTGGTTTTAAGGAACCGGCCAGTCTACTATGGCTTTTACCTTAGCGGGATCCGCTCTAAGGCCTCGCTTTCCAATGAAGCATCCCAAAAAAAGAATTTCGTATAACAAAAATGTATTTAGATGCATTGGCATACAATTTATTTGTGCACATACACTAGCACCGAGCACTGCTCGCAAATGGTCGAAATGGTTGTCCATATCCGACCGACCCTGCTCCGCACGACTATGGACAAAAATGTCATCGAAATAAGTCTGTGCATAACCTCGATGAGGGCGAAACAGTTGCGTCACTAGACGATTAAATGTTGCCGGGGCGTTGGAAAGCCCTTGTGGCATAACCAGCCACTCCCATAACATGATGCTTGGGGTGCTAACCGCTGTAAGCGGGATATCGCTACCTCTCATGAGCAATTGGTGGTAACCATCGACTAAATCCAATGCACTGTACACTGTACATCCCACCATATTGTTCTGAAGAACATCTTTCTAGGAATGGGGGTTTGTGCTGGTATAGTGACAGCATTAAGCTTTTTATAAGCACGTACAATATGCCATTCACCATTTGGCTTTTTGACATAGCAAGTCTCCACATTCGACACCAAAAATGTCGGTGTCGAATCAGGAGATTTGCTCTCTCGTACCATCCCAGCCTCGTGCTAAGCACGTAAGTAATCGTCAATGACGTCACACTGCTCCCTTGGTAAAGGCCATTGTCCTGTGATACAGTATTTGGTTCCCGGAACCAAGACAATTTCATGACGAGCACCTATAGCCGGAGATAGAACAGATGACGGATTATTATAACCACATATTGGTATCCCTTAATCAAGGAATAAAAGGGATCCGTAGGATCTTTAAGGATTGATGACCCATTTCGCGCACTAAGTACAGCTTTTGTGTCATCCAGGACAGCTTCGTCTAGAAGTGACGATGAGTTTAACTCAATTGTTGGTCGAATGACCACCATTTCAAATAAGTCGCCAGCCTTTAAGGCTCGGCCGCACTCATCAATAGACGATTCGTCTAGCTCTAAAAGAGCATGTAACGAAGGGACTGCCGCAAGGCTAACTTCTCCCTCAATGTTACCGGTTTCACCATTTACAAGCGTATGTAATTGCTCACTCGTATCACTCTGTTGGGCTTCGTGTCCATCCTGTCTTGGATGGAGACAATACGCCTATTCGAGGCCGGGACATTCACGTCCCCGGGTTTTCCAGCCTGTATTGGTTCTATACAAGACATTGTGTCTAATTTTACATCCGACAAGGAGTTAGGTAACTCAACTCCAGCGAACGTTAACGTGTCACTTCACGTGCATTAGAAGGGATTTGACCCAAATGCCCTGGCCAACCGCCAACATTGTCATCAGTATGATGCCACCTCGGCCGTGATGAACCCTCACCCCCTCTAGACACTGGATGTCCTCATCCATGATGCCGCAAACACGTGACGGGAGTAATCCATGCTCGACCGTCGACACTTGATACGGAAGCTCCTGCTCGGCCGCCGTAGACTCGTGTGGGAACCCCTGCTCGACCGCAAATTGCCCATATGGAACCTTGGTTCGATCACAGTGGGTGATGATGGGAACCCCGATTCGATCATTCATTTCTCGCGTGGATACGTCCACGTCATACTCGTGGGGAGCCCCTGCTCAACCACGATGGCTGCAGATGAGAAGCCAAATTCAACCACGGCATGCACGTACGGGAACCCCTGTTCAACCGCATTGTTAACGCGCAAGCATCCATCCTCAACTGCGTCATCCTCTTGCGGGAGCCACTGCTCATTCGCATCGCTCTTCTCGTTGGGAAGCGAGGAGTCTTTGTCACTTGTGTCCAGAAGAACAGACCAGCAGTAGAGAGAGTGCCATTGCTCGCTTTGTGAACCGCACCCGTCGTGGGATCAGGATCAACGACTGTGATATTGGGCCAGTCACTTGGGGATGCGAAGAGAAACACTCCACTGACGTGGAACTTGCGTCAAAGTATCACTGATATGGCGAACAGTCAATGTAAGGGTTTTAACGTGCTAACTATGGCATGCCCAGGATGCAATCGAATGCATAGTTCATGGCGATAATTAAGAGATCATTACTACTGTGAAATCCTTCAAACGTATACGGCTACGACACTTCGCGCCGCGATACACGATGTGGTTTCCCGTCTGCCAGCTGGACGATGACTTGACCAGGCCTCTCGCAGACCGGAATGCTGGGAGGCAGCATCGATAAAAAGGTTTCACGAAAGAAATTGCTCGACGCTCCTGAGTTCAGGAGCGCTCGTAGAGGTCAACGGACACCGGCGACATGTAAGTTAACAATAATCAGACTGGAATCACGAAAAGCCGTGGTGGTATTTAACGGTGGACACAGCGCAGGGAGGCTGGAAGTCGGGCTGCCACCGGTGGGTCCAGACCTCCGTTCCAACCAGTAGGGCGCCCTGCACCTACTGGTCCCGTCCAATTTTTGACGTACGGACGTGGCAGCGCCCTCAGGATAGGCGTCTCCTACATTCGCCGATATCGGCGCTGGCGCGCGGGATTCAGCCGCGCGATGCGCTGGCTTTCGACAGCGAGGGCAAACCATTTGACGCCCGTTGCGAGTGTCACCCTCATAGGGAGTCGCACGTCGTCGGTCGCCCGACTACTCAATCGCGCCGACCTCTAATGGTTCCGGACCAGAGGGACGGGCAACGGTGAAAACCAAAGGCTTGGTATAAGCCTTAATGACCCTAAAGTCCTCGCGGAGAGCAATGGCGAAGGCCTCCTTCAATGTGGCAGGCTCCGCACGCTCAAGCGACAAGCGGGTCTGCCCCTCACGCATACCGTTCATTAAAAAAATCACTTGTGTGCACGTGTCCATGGGATGTGTAATGATACACGATGCCAGATGGCGAGCCATTTTGCATGTAGTAGCGCGGCGCCATTGTACCCTGTTGCATGGATAGGAATCTTGAGCGCACCATTTTCTCCTCTTGCGGTCGCTCGAACGCAAGAAGGTGGTCATGCTGGATGGCATCTAGGGTGGGAACGCGTGCTCGTCCACGACGAGCTTAGCAAGGGCCTATTCCTTGGCTTTCCCGGAGAGACGGGAAAGCAGGAAGCAGACCTTCAGCTGGGGCGACTCGAGAGTCTCGATGCGATGGCGATGTCGACTACTCGGAACCATCCATTCAGCGACAATCGATCTTTATCGTTTCTTGAGTAGAAGGAGGATTTCATCTTCACGGAAACGTTTCGTGAAGATCGCGAGGGATCTAAACCTCGCCGGTTGGATTCGGTGAGCTCGCGAGCATTTAACTCATAAATGGCGAGACGACGTACGTCGGGGATCGGTGATCTTATTAGCGACGTGACGTTCCTCTCTCCCGATTTCGCCGCAAGGCGACTGAAGGCATCTCACTCATCACTAGTGAGATGGGGGAAGGTCGCATGCTCCAAAAGCAAATTTGGAGCGTCGAAATACGATGATTCGCTCATCCCAAACTTGGGCATGGGAAGGGCTAATAAGTGCTACCAGGAGTAACGGGGCTAGAACGTTCCGTCACTAGCAATGAAGCGATTAACACATGGGCACGAGAAAATTGGCGCTTATTTGCCACGCAACGGTAGTTAGGGAAGCACGGTGTATTCATAGACATTTTTTTGCGGGCCCACTCTTAGCTTTGGGCTTTTTTCCATTGGTAATTTACCTCTATTATCTCCAATAGCATCATCCGTCTGACAAATTATTGTAATGCTGTAGCTGCTAAGCATGAAAAGTATGGTTGGTATGGTTGTCATTGTCAAAAGGACCGAGTAGCTTATGACTCGCAACTAATTTGTTGTGTTTTTCTTTTGCAAGCACCTTGGTCAAGCCATCGGCTACCATGTTTTCAGTAGACTTGTAATCCGGCTCAAAATCTTCGTCCCATTCCCTCACGGATAACGTGGTATCCAAAGGCGATATGTATGGTCCTTGATTGGTAGACCGGATTCTTCGCCGTGCGATACATCCTTAGTTGTCTTGATAAATCGTTGTCGCATCACTTTAAGCCCTTGAGCAGTCGTCGGAGCCAGATCACTTCCTAACTGCATTGTAAAGACTCATGCACTCGGCTTCTGTACTCGAAGTTGCCACTGTTCGTTGCCGCTGGACATCCACAAAATGACGTTACCGTTCAAAAAGAAAGCATAGCCTGTTGTCGATCGTCGCGTGTTCAAGTCGCCAGCCTAGTTAGCATCAACAAAGCCAATTACTCTCCTTTGCTAGCGCTGTCGAATAATATTTCAACGTCTTGCGTTTTTCTTAAGTAGTTTAGAATCCGCTTGGCTGCAATCCAGTGCGACTTTTCGTACTCCTCGCAGAGCTTAGCCACCTCTCTTACTGCGTGTGCAATTCGACGTTGTCGCGAATCGCAACGGCAAGGTGGATTGTAGAAAAACGGTCGGGGTCAGCAAGTTCGGAGCGCCCTGCTATCCAGCAGCGTCAAGAAGATATGCAGGTCGATTGACAAAAAGTGCTCCACACACACAGTCATTGTGTGTAAGTGCCCCTGGCGACGAGGTTAACCTCATCACCTTAGAATTCAAAGTGGCAAACAAGTTGCAACTTAAGTCCCTAGAACGTCGAACAATATCATTCGACGCTAACCACTTGAAGATCATAGGCTCAAGTCGTTGAGCGCGATATACCTCTAACGAAGATGGCAGTGCGATTAGCAACAGGCGTATCTGCAACAGTTAAGAAATGTGTGGTTTGTATCCAATACATACAGAGCTCGATGGCGTTTTCATCGTACTGAATTTGGATGACAAATTCGATGTCATCCTTGGAAAGTCATGGCTCAGAAAGTACGCGCCACGCATTAATTAGCAGCATCAAGCCTGTCTCTCGTTCATCGGATGGCCATCTGATAAGCATCTTGGCGCGTCCACAAGCGTGTGGATTCACTCCCATGTCGTTTGATTACTAGCACGACTGCACAAGATCACAGTGTGACAACCCATCATATTGTATTGTTAGTTATCGACCGCTATGCACAAGCACCGGTAGTGTCGAACGGCGACCACTCGATTAGGTCAAGCGGATCGAAAGAAGGATGGTTGCGTATTGAGTTACATTAAGAATGGCCTCCCATGTCGTTTGATTACTAGCACGACTGCACAAGATCTCAGTGTGACAACCCATCATACTGTATTGTTAGTTATCGACGGCTATGCACAAACACCGGTAGCGTCTAAGGGCGACCACTCGATTAAGTCGAGCGGATCGAAAGAAGGATGATTGCGAATAGAGTTACATTAAAAAAGTTTACAATGCTTGTCTATAAGAGACACTGCAAAATTTCAAGATCGACTGTAGAGTCGATCGGAGGGGGTCTCGCTGTGGTTGTGCAATCACAGCTCGAGGCAGTTGGGGAAGATACCCCTCGAATAGATAACGGAATGTGTCCCGAATACTTAAGTTGTTAAGTTTTCAAGAACCTGAGAGAATAAGTCCCCAGAGACCTTTGGAATTAAGTTCCAAGGAAGAAACTGAGACATTGAATATATTAGTCATTAATGAATCAGCTGAAGGCGCATACACACTTGATCTGATAGCGCCTTCGAAGTTAACTTCAGAGATAACTCAATTGCCAACGGTGGAACTAAAAAGGTTCTTGCGTGATCTGCGTAGTGGCAAGTCAAGCAGATCTGCGTACTCGCAGATGGCAAGTACGTGGCCGATTTCCGGTCGGCAATAGCATTTCCAGATAAAGAACGGGTTCTCACCAGCTCATCGAAAAACGAAAGTGTCCTCGATGAGAAGACTCGGATTCAACGTTTTACGTCTCAATTTTGGGAGTCTTTAAAGACAAATCCTTCATGTAAGGATCTGAACGAATTCAAGGATGTAGCTTTCTTTCGGTACTGTGCGAGTTGCCTAAGGATAAAGGCACTTGACACGAAATCGACCTAATACCAGGTTCAAAATACTGTGTCATGCAGCAGTGGACACTGCCTCGTGAGCAAGTATTAGTGATCAACAATTTATCTGCCAATCGCTTAGCAGCGAACCATGTGAAGGAGTCAACCTCCCCACATAGCTCTCCGACCTTCTCTGTGTGCGTAAAGCAACCGGGGGTGGCGGATTGTGCATGCGTTCAGTGAATTGAGCGCTGCAACGGTACCGGCTTACACGCCGATACCACGAAAAGACGTAATCATTGATAGTATGTCGAAGAGTGCTATATTTTCTTCAATGGATCGGATGGATGGATTTTTATCAGATCCTTATGTGTGAGTGAGCAGGATGTCCCGTTCACGACAGTAAGCCCCCGAAGCGGAATGATGTGGTAGTGGATAGTAATGCCACAGGGGTTAGTGATGTCCCTGCAAAATTCAACAGCTGTGTAACCATTCCGTTGAGATCGGTGCGGGATTGCGAACAGAGTTATGTTGATGACGGTTTTGTAAATAACATAGCCATGAACGGAAAGTTGAACGTTAAGGTACATCTAACCCACGTCTAAAAAGCATAAGCTGTATGCAAATCTCAAGAAGGGGATATTCGCTGCAATCGAAATACCACTTCTAAGGTGCATCTTGGGAATCCCGGTGTACGCCCTGATCCCGAAAATATACTGATAGCAGACGCCACGCTCTGCGCCGTATGTGTTCAATTGCATAAACGCGATCAGATTGGCCGTCCCAGTTGATATACAGGGAGTCCCTAAGTTAATCGGCTTATCGGCGTATAATCGTTATGCCGAAATGACAGTACATTTTTCTTGCTGTTAAAACTAAGTAAAATGGTCACAGGTCGCTGATTCTCAGCGTTCGCATAAAGAAAATAAGCAAAGCTTGATGCAATCACTGCTCTTAGTAATTGTTGACCAAGACAGATCATTTCATGTGGTCTGCGACGCCAGCGATTTTACAAGCGGCTGTAGATTAATGCAATTGAACACAGACGGCGAAGAGCATGTCGTCTGCTATCATTCGCGTCAGCTTCAGCGGGCTGAACGCAGTTACCCAGTGCATGACAAGGAACTCATGCCATGAATTATACACTGGCTAAGTTTAGGGTCTATCTCTTGGGAGATAGACCGTTCATTGTTTATACGGGCCACGCATCTTTACGCACGGCCGAAAAGCTCACAGCTTTCGCAAAGAATGGCGAGAGGGTTGTCTTTCTTCACAAAGTATAACCTCTCCGTGGAATACAAGCCAGGCCGACTTAACGTCGTAGCGGATGCGCTTTTGCGCCAGCCTGATTTTGAGCCAATTGCGCAAAACATTAGTGATGATAAGTCTACTGGTGCAAGAATCATTGTTTTTTGTCAACATTCATTGCCGACGTCAGAAGAGACTATAATAAGACAAGACTTTTAAAAGCTTGATATATTACCTTAAGAATCTATCACAACAATCCCTAAAGGGACTGTCACCATCGTATCGATCTTAATCAGATCGATATACAACACGCAGTGGTTTACTGTATTGTAAAGCCAGTGCTGGCGACGCACTTCGTGTCTTCATTTCTCTTACAATAATTTGCGATAGCGCATGGCGTATGAGTGTCACGATGCACCAATCAGTGGGCATCGTGAGTGTGAGAAGACTTACGTTACCGGAAGTCGCGAGGTTTACTGGCCTCGCCAGTATGAGTTCTTGCGCAAGTACATACTTGCTTGCGAGGTTTATCAACGGGTTAAGTCTAGCCCTTCATTCCGTGCTGAAGACGCAATCCATTGATATTGACTGCCAACACTCTCCCGGAACAGGTATAGGTTGCAACCTATACTAACTACCAACACTCTCCCGGAACAGGTATAAATTGTAACCTATGGCAGTCAGTATCAATGGATTACGTCTTCGGATTCCCCGAAAACGATCACGAGAATATTGGTATACTTGTGTTTATTGATCGATTCAGCAACATGGTTAATCTTGCTGTAGTCCCGGAGTCGATTACAGACGAAGGCTGTGCTCTTGTCTTTATTGACACGATATTTTGACTGCATGCGTTACCGCGGAACTGATTTCGGACCGAAATTCCCTGTTCACGGCGGAATTTTGGCAATATGTGTTCATATCACTTGGAACATAGGTGAAAATGTCAACTTCTATCCATCATGGAACAAATGGTCATCCAGAACGTACAAATCGTGTCCTCGAAGCGTTAATTCGCGGACGTCCACTCATTTACGAGTTGGAGCGAGTTTTTGCCGATGGCGGAATTTGAATTAACAATTCGGTTATTAAAGAAAAGTGGCATCCAGAAAAATATTGCATGAATCAACAAAGCTTACACCGTTCTTCGTGAATGGTTGCAAAGACCAATCTAGCTCTTGCTCATCACGCATCGACTCAACAGTCATTGCAAAAGATTCTAATTTTGATTTAACCAGCATTGAAGAAGACAAACTGCCCTATAGTACACTAGGGAATCGCTATAGCCACACACCTTCATTATCTACATGAGAGTATTTTAATGGGTGTGACTGCCCCTGGGAACATAAAAAACGTGATAAGAAAGGCAGAAAATCGAGCACGAGGGAGAAGTTGAGCTGGAAACAAGCGACAAGGGTCGGAGGTGCGCTCTTGCGCATGCATCTTAGTGAGTCTTTGGATGTCAAGCTAAGGATGAATTTATTCAGCTTTACTTCTACCAACTTTTGCGGAAGTGTATGCTTACCTTTCAAATAGGCGAATCTTAGTGCTCTTTTTGTACCCACCATGAGCGAGTTTTATTTAGAAGCATAAAATTTTCGAGATCATGTAAAACACCAAAATTCCAAAAATTATTCAGTATGCTTTCTGATATTGTGAACCATTTGGTCTACTTGACTAATTCACCAAGCTCTTTCGATGGACTAGTCACACCCTCACATTTTAAATTCGACAACAACAACTTCATTGTTCTTGCTCAACTGGAAAACTCTCATAAAATCTGTCTTCTCACCGTTGTTGTTGCCCACACCGGTGTCGATCACCTCGAGCATCCACGTCGCGGGGTTGTGATTGTCTTCCAGCTTCGTCGTACCGACGATTGACTTGGAGTACGCAATTACCGCACTCGCGTTCTTTCCAAGCTCACCGGCAAAAACTGTCTTACCACCACTCTTTATTAGTAGCAAATTGTCGAAAACATTGAACACTCCGGTAGATGGCTGATAAATCGTGTACACAACTTTACGCCCTGCGTTTGCTATCCTTGCGAGCACCATCCATACTAAGTTTCGCAGAACGCGCATCCAGACACTTGTCGGCTCATCAAGGAACAGTACATTCGGATGAGCAGTAAGCTCACGCCGATTGTCAATCGCTTCATCTGCTCCACAGAGCTGCCACGGATAATCTGGTTTGCGATCGGGTGCAAATCTAGCAAATCGAGACATTCGTTGACCAAATAGTAATTGTATTATTGGACACGCCGGCACCTTGACGCAGGAACGCCCTTAATGTGAGTGCATCACGAAAGGTAACATAATCCGAGAAAATGTCCAACTGCTCGCAATAGCCAGTGGATCGACGGATAGCGGGATCGGTCGAGGGGATCCATTAAGTAAAATTTGGCAACCAATTTTTTTCCAGTCTTGCGCCCAGCGATGACGTCCATAGGCGTCGTTTTACCAGCACACGAGGATCGCATGAGGGCCCGATGGTACCAGGTGATGCATAAGATCGATGGTTCCTTTAAAAATTCGATCCGTGGAGCCTCCTGTCTATGACGACTACTTTACTGACGCCATCTTAAACCACTTTGCTCCTGACTAATTTGAAGCCACGACTTTCGATTAATATATTAAAAATAATGGTTGGGGAGCTGATTAAAGAAAAGCTGGGACCCCAACTTTCAGCTTTTCCTTAATTGGTCAATATTGCATTAAGGTGCGATCCTATTGCCTATTACCTATTAAGGATAGTGTCACACCTCAGAAAAGTCGGTGACGAAAGACCGTGTTTGGTGTCACCCCCTTGGTATCAGTTTGCGCCCTCCGCATAACACTGCATACTATAGGTGCACTGTCTTCGTATCCTGGCAATTGCACAAGAGCGTCTGAAGTTGCTGAAGATCTGCCCTCCTGATCGTGTTCCATAATGACCGCCACCGTTTCTGGTAGTGCTTTCAAACAAGAATACTGTGGAAGAAGGGATTGCTCACCTGTTTTGTGTCATTTCTTGCAGAAGACAACAGTCTTTACCCAATTGCAATCCTTGTGGACGAGCTCAAGCATGAAGACGTGCAGTTGCGTTTGAACTCCATCCGCCAGATCCGCATTATTGGTACATCTCCAGTGTCTTCGTATCGAATCAGACGACACCCGTGCTAACATACAGCATCGTTCAATGGAATTCCTTAATGTATTAGCGGAGGCGCTTGGACCTGAGCGGACGCAGAATGAGCTATTGCCATTTATGAACGGTACTTGTCCTGCTTTTTGTATAAATTCTAGAACATGGATGCCAATACATACTTGTTTTCAATAACTAGACTCGCTAGATGACGAAGATGAAGTGTTGCTGGTGATGGCTGAAGAGCTTGGTGACTTTATGGATGAGATAGGTGGTCCAGCCCATGCCTATTTGCTGCTGAAGCCTCTCGAGTCACTTGCGACAGTCGACGAAGCTTGTGTGCGGGATATGGCAGTGCGCTCAATATGCAAGGTGGTCGAAGCCATGGACTCTGGCCACGTCGCGGAGCACTTTATTCCTGTCTTGCGTCGTCTTGTCACGCGCGACTGGTTCACATCGCGAATTGCTTCGTGCAATCTATTTCAGGTTGGCTATGCCCATGTCTCTGCTGATATTCAGGCCGAGCTGCGTGGCATGTTTGGTCAACTTTGTCGCGACGATACACCAATGGTGCGTAAAGCTGCATCTGCTGCACTAGGAGGCTTTGCTTCGGTCATCGACGGCCCGAATGCCAGTGGAGAAATGCTTTCTTTGTTTCTAGCGCTAGCCACAGACCGCCAGGACTCGGTACGAATACACATGATTGATAACGCGGTGGCACTAGCCTGTCGGGTTTCAGCAGACGCACTTCAGACGCGAGTGCTCCCGAAAATTTTCGAAATGGCCCGTGATAGTTCGTGGCGTGTGCGGTGGTCCGTCGCCAACCGATTTCCCGAAATATGTGAGGCTTTGAGTGTAGAGACGATCAATTTGACGTTCTGCGACTCGGTCGTATCGTTACTAGAAGACAACGAAGCTGAAGTGCGCACAGCAGCTACGTCTAAAATTCTTGGCATCGCAAAGCATTTGCAACCTGTGCGGATTGTAGAAAAGCTCGTGCCATGCTTCCAGCGGCTCTCGCGTGACATGTCCGACCACGTGCGCTCTGCTTTGGCATCGGTGGTAATGAATATAGCTCCTTACTTGGGCAAGGATTTTACCATTGAGCACCTTTTGCCGCTATTCTTGCTTGTAAGGGACTGTTGCATTAAATTTTGCAGTCGCTTGATATTTGCTGACATTCTATGTGTTGATTTTTATCGTGAAGCTGCTAAACGATCAAAATTCCGAAGTGCGCCTTAATGTTATCTCAAACTTGGAGGAGGGCAACGCGGTAGGTATATAATCATGGTGAATGAGTTTCAAAGGAATGTTAACGATATATCGACTTGCTGCTAATAGATTATTGGCATTGAGCTTTTGTCGCAGTCACTATTGCCTGCTATTGTTCATCTTGCGGAAGATCATCAGTGGCGTATTCGACTGGCGATTATCGAGTATGTCCCGCTGCTGGCTGCGCAATTGGGTTGCGAATACTTCGAGGAGCAGTTGTCGGAGCTCTGCATGGCGTGGCTAGTCGACAATGTGTTTTCAATTCGTGAAGCGGCGACAATCAATTTAAAAAAATTAACGGAGCATTTTGGCGTAGATTGGGCTCGGACGAGTGTAGTGCCGCGGATTGTCACAATGCACTCGAATGCCAACTTCTTGCATCGCTTGACGTCTCTATATGCCATGAAAGTGCTAAGCGAAGCTATGAATTCTGAAACAATTCGGACATTGCTCATTCCTTTGGTCGTGGAGCTTGCTCAAGTTAGTAGAGAGGCTTTTTGTATTTGGTCAGTGATGAAGGTACTGACTTCACGAATGCTTTTGCTAATGCAGGATCCAGTTCCGAACATTCGATTCAATGTGGCTAAAACACTTGAAGTATTGGGCTCTAAAGTTGACGCAGAAATTCGTGAAGCAACTGTCACTCCTTGTTTATCGGCACTGCAGCAGGATGGCGACACCGATGTTGTTTACTTCGCACAGAGAGCGCTCGCAAAGCTTGGCTAGATTTAAGTAGATATCGCCACCCATTTGCTCGAAAGTCATTAATTAATCTATAATTTCAGATTATTGACGTACGTTTGTAATTGCTCTTTCGGACAAATGTCGCCTTCACAGCTTCACACTAGTACCTTAAAATTCTTGCGCCAACATATGCAATTGATTTCATTATAAATTCTCAACAATTGCACCAACTTCTATGCCAGCAATATTTTTGCACAAGCTTCTAAAAAAATTACGTGCTCCTCCCATGCAAAAAATTAAAAACGCTACTTTTTGGAGGCTGAAAAGTTTGCAGCTTCGATGCGAAGAATATCACCTCAATGAACAAAGAGGAATCAAGACAATCTTCTCACGGAGAAGATACCTATATTTTCAGGTCAGTTTATTGTGGCTCATCTGCGTGGTCCGAACATCGATTCACAATCAATTTTTTTTCTAAGACGACGTTTTTGTCCCCACACAAAACTGAGCAAGTGTCCAGCTTACCAGCTAGCTAAAGTATTTCAGGCATATCTTCCAAAAAGCAAACGTGAAATTGTTGCCGAGTCTAAAGTTGCAATATCCACGCAATTTCTTAAGAAATGCAAGCAAGAAAACGTCACTAATTCAACAAAAAAAGTGACCATGGCACACGACAACTTATTAAGTTTTAGATATATTATTGCCTCCGACTTCTATCAACACGAGTCAGAATACAGTCGTGCAGCAAATGCCCTTTCCGACACATCAGCAACTGGGTTTAGATTTAAGCATCAGAGATCGCACAAATCACTTGCCATTTTCCTTGTGTTGGGACGCTGAGGCACGACCATTCTGTGGACTACTTCTGTATCAGGGAAACGATGAAATGCCTTTGCTCATGACCTTTACGTGGCGGTAGACACAGCACGTCGCCTTTCGTATTCTGGGTCATCTGTCGGTAGCTCAAAACGGCAAAGAGGACACGAGTTATGCTGCTTTAACCAAGGCAAAATACAGTCCGGATGGAACAAATGTTCGCACGGTAGACGGTGGACGTCGTCGCCCACAGCAAATGAATCCTTGCAAACAGGGCACTCTGCACAATTCTCTACTTCAATTTGCGTGATTTTAACTTTTGGCAGCTTATCAATGGTCTCTTTTGAAGTAGGAGGAGCTCCGTGCTGAAAATAAAGTAGCATCAAATTTAAAATCCCATCACTACAAGCAATTTAGCAACTTACCCGATTAGGATCATTTTGCATTAGTTGGTTGATCACATTAGCCATGTTGCCAAATGCATAGTCACCCGGATTGCTATTAAACATGGGGATGACGCCTCCAAGAGCACCCAAAATGCCGACAGGATCTCCATCTTCGGACCCGCTGACAAAAAATTCTACAGGGTTTCCAGTACTGCCCACCACGCGCGTATTTCGTCCCGTTGCAGTTGATAAAAACTGTAATAAACTGCTCAAAAAGGTCATCATCGATTAAAACCAATGATGCGCGTTTCCAAATTTAAACAACTACGCCAAACACTACTCAGGAAGTGGTGTTAAACCATTTTGTCCATCATCGCTAGCTGCAAATCTGGTAGCTCGACCTGTGGGTCTTTAAGATAATATAATTAAAAAAAACGTTTCGAAAGTGCCACAAAATCATGCCAATCGAACCGTGGCATTGGACGAGTGCTTCCAAACTCATTACGAATCTCAGCTCTTGTATTTTCGGCAGATACCACTGACTGTGTTCGAGAATGCGTTTCTTCCACTTGGTCGACATGAAAGTTCTGCGGCAAATCGTCCTATGACCATGAAAGTCTTAAGAAATTTTAGCAAGACGGAATCCTAAAAAATACAGCACACCTCCTCAATTTCCTCGACGAAGTTGCCACCACATTGCTCACAACAGACTTCCTCAGTGGAATCGTCAACTTGCGTGTCTACAGTGGCACTGCACTCGTGGCACCAGAAGTGCGGTAGCTCTTGCTCTGCTGGCGTCGGCGGCATTATAAACTACAACTGACTTGATAGAAAAAATATTAATTAAAGCATTAGTGTGAAATTAGCCAATTTTACACATTTCACAAGCCCACTCATAAATTCAGTCAATATCGCGAACCATCAAACTGTTAAAGTCGATTTGAATTTGAGTCTGCAGGTCCTTCGTTTAATTACTATCTATTATTTTTCTATTAAACTCTCCCGTTCTGCTGCGTAATGCCGTTATACTTATTTGCACTTGTGGTCCATCAACGACCGTCGTAAGTAAAAAACTTAAGCATCTGGCCGCTCGATGTAACTTTTTATTCGAGTGCAGATTTACAATAGGCTGCCTATTTAAATATCTCTAAGTGCGCACTTGAATGACCGGTGCTTAATATTAGGATGAGGTTGCGTCAGGTGAGCAGCCATAAAGGCGGCTATTGTAACGGGGCACTACGACTTGTACTGATTCAGTACAAGTCCACTTCGCATTGCTTCAGTTGCGAGTAGCGCCCTACGTTATTTCACCTAGTAGCACTTTGTAGTCCGTCCAAGGACCACATTGTGCTACCAGGTGTAACGGGGCACTACGACTTGTACTGTTTCAGTACAAGTCCACTTCACACTGCTTCAGTTGCGAGTGGTGCCTCACGTTATTTCACGTACACTAGTACGTGCAGAGGAAGACTTCTCTTTAAGGTAACTAGCTTAAAATGGGTAAAACGAAAACTGTATTAATATAATTAAGTGTCTCTCTTTCTATCTTGTAAATGCTAACTTAATTATAATCGAATACTAAACATGGAATTGAATTCTTATCTTTATCTTATCTGTAACTCTCTCTTTGATTACCTCTACAGCTGATTAGTCTGCGGAATAAATAGATATAATGGTCTATACCTATTTATGGATAAGAATTCTGAATATTACTATATAAAGTAATATCCTCCAAATATTATCTACCTTTTAGATAATATATTAATTAACAACCTTTAAGTGTTAATTTCATGTAACGATACACCCCGTTACATCACCCCTCCCTTAAACGACAATCACTCTGAATGTCATTAGATGGAGTGGTCGCTAAATGACCACTTAATTTTTAAAATGTTTTTGATTGGTCAGATCCATCATTTTAAATTCCATCGCATGAAGGAACAATTCATGCGGGGTGA
>NW_027152213.1:692234-705620 GCF_004359215.1 Bremia lactucae | reverse complement strand
GGAAATGTGGTCCTTGGACGGACTACAAAGTGCTACCAGGTGTAACGGGGCACTACGACTTGTACTGCTTCAGTACAAGTCCACTTCGCACTGCTTCAGTTGCGAGTGGTGCCTTACGTTATTTCACGTACACTAGTACGTGCAGAGGAAGACTTCTCTTTAAGGTAACTAGCTTAAAGAGGGTAAAATGAAAACTGTATTAATATAATTAAGTGTCTCTCTTTCTATCTTGTAAATGCTAACTTAATTATAATCTAATACTAAACATGTAATTGAATTCTTATCTTTATCTTATCTGTAACTCTCTCTTTGATTACCTCTACAGCTGATTAGTCTGCGGAATAAATAGATATAATGGTCTATACCTATTTATGGATAAGAATTCTGAATATTACTATATAAAGTAATATCCTCCAAATATTATCTACCTTTTAGATAATATATTAATTAACAACCTTTAAGTGTTAATTTCATGTAACGATACACTCCGTCAAAGCTATGCTCTTCTACGCGTGGTATTTCGTATAGCATCCTCTTAATCCTGCGTTACTGCCCGTTTTCATTGTATTTTTTTCGATGGCGGTGCATGCGCTTGCACGCTGTAAGGTGATCTTGTCGCCTGTAAGAGAAGTTTGTAATAATCTTGAACGGTGTTTAAATTGGATCAATCGAATGACATGCCAGTTTAATGTTTTCTGACGCATGTTAGTCAGATGTCTGGCGTGACCGTTGGATGAGTGATGGTAACAGATGAACCCTTAACGAATATATTTAATTTATTCTCTCTTTGACCACCTCCTCCAAAGGCCATTTGACAAGGCCTCTGGAGCCTATTGCTTCTCTGCCAGCCAATGGCGTGTCATTTTGCTTAAGCAGATCTAAATCGAAAAGAGGAATTCTACGTGTGACGATACGATGACAAAGAATACGTCACGTACTCCGTGGTGTTAACGGCAGCGCAAGATGGAGTGCCAGCAGACACCATGCAGATAAAATGTGAAAGTTCACAGGCGAGAGTCCTAGAGACTTTCCGAAGTGGAGGTAGCGAATTCCAGAGTCTCGCGAAGAAGAAGGGCTGAGCTGATGTTGCGAAATCGCAACAGCGGGGCGGACCACCAAACCGCCAGTCCTATTTTCAAGACTTTCACTTGAAGGTCGTCTGATCCATCGCATTCGGGCACTTCATAGCAAGTAACTCTTTGTCATGTACTAAGTAGTTCTTTTCGGCAGCTTTAAGCAGCATAATTCTCAGCAGTGATGAGTCGTGCAGTGTACAAGTACCAAAAACGCAATAAGCCGGCTAATGACCGAAATATGTGGGTGCTGAGCTCTAAAGACCAGCGCAACAGAAAAACACGACAAGGCGACTTATACAGCTACGGGGTGTGCAGATGAAGAGTTTCAGACGACTGTCAGATTCGGCTGCCAAATGATAGAAATTGCTTTCAGACCATCTATCTCTCGAGGTATCGAGAATTTACCTGGACCTCCTCAAACAATATCGACATTTGTATAATGGGCATTTTGGAAGGATGCGGCTGGACGATTATGTGCTTCCACTGTCGTCGAAATATAAACCCATTCATGCAAAACTGTATCCTATTCCGCGGAGCCTCGAGAACGCAGCACGGGACGAGATCCGGCGCCTGATTTAACTTGACGTACTGGAACAAATCTACATTTCTAAGATGGCTTCTCCAGCATTTTTCCGTGACGAAGCCTAATGGACCACGGCTGCTAGTTGATTATCGTCTGCTGAATCGTTGGCTCCGACGCAGATAAATTACTACTACGGCTTGCGAACGTTCGGTATATGACGACACTGAATGCCAACATGGGATGTTACGCAAGACGAAAGGCGAAGCAACGTCGATCGCTAACCGCCTTCTGCTTACCAATTGGGAAGTTTCAGTACAAGCGTCTTCCCATGGGCATCTTAACAGCGGCGGACGAATATCAAGACTTCATGGAGAAAATTCTAAGTGACTTTGAATTTGTTATCTCTATCTGAAAGATCTGCTGGTGTATTCAAGCAGCATACAGGACCACATGGAGCATCTTTGAGTGGTGCTTGTGCGTTTGGCCAATATAATGTCACTCTGAAAGGTAAAAAATGCCATATTTTACTACAAGAAGTAGATTATCTGGGCTGTAATGGGGCACACATCGGTTGGAGAATCGATGTTGTGGTTCATTTACTTTATAATTAAAAAACCCTTTTATCTAATTTTAAAAATAGTTAGTTACTTAAATCCCATTTATTATGGGTAACAAATGTGGTCGCCGCCATATATAAATGTGGCGGCCAAACTCTATTTTAATTTAGCTAGGGTAAGGTTTTTAGATTTTAAATAATTAAAGAAAGTGCAGTTCCCCTTTTGATCTTAAAGCTGTAAGTGCCTTTCTAAGGCTTACGCATTGATCTGTAAGAAATAGAAGCTTTTCTAAGGTATATCCTCTTGGGCACTAGTCCCCACTTGGTTGTACGAACCCCTGAATCCCTTGAACTAGGATTCCTTAACCTTTCATAGCTTGTACGACTCCCTGAGCTGTTAAACCACCTGACTCAGAGCCGAGGGCTCGCCCTCTTACTGTAAATGTGAAGACATTTGATGGAAAGAGGGAGAAAATCTCACTTTTTTGATTAAGCATATGCAAATGTCCATTGATTCCGCCTTGTTCTTAACAGAACGGCAAAAGGTGGCTATGGCCAATTATAAACTTGGAGGTAGAGCCATGGAGTGGGCACTATCGTGCAGCACGTCCATCAACGACGCTTTTCCCTCATGGGATTTGCTGAAACGGCAAATGACCAGCATGTTTGCACCGCCTGATCAGGCTTTTCGCATGCGAGCACGGCTCCTAGCGACTCGACAGGGTAAAAGAACCCTAGGGGACTTTGTCCAGGAATTGAGAACTCTCATTGCATCTATGCATCAAGACCCGGTGCAAGAAGCAACTGTAGTAACCATCTTAATTGGGGGTCTCAATGAGGGCGTTGTCCGGATGGAATTATTCCGATCTCATTGTGCTACTTTCAAAGAGGCAATTGCCATAGCGCTACGCGCTGAGTTCGACTTTAAGTCTGCTTGCAACAGGCGTTAGCCCATGGAGCTAAGCCTCGTTGAGGAAGGAAATGAGGCTGTTTAAGCTGTGGAACAGCATAAGAACATCCGTAGATGTTATATGTGTGGAAGCACGAAACATTCACGTCCGGCCTGTCTCCTACGAAATTCGCGTAAAGCTCGAAAGAACACCAACTCCGACCTATGCCAGAAATCTGGTACGGTGCGGGAAAACGTCGATACCCAGTAAGTGCGGGGCGCCCTACTGGGGAAGACCTTGACTCTGTTGAACCTCTAGGAGGTGAGAATAAGCAGGACCATGCGTACCGAAAGTTGCAGGATCCAACTGCTCGATATGAATTAATTTAGCCCGAATTCGCTCGGTGCGTAATCGCACGGGGCGTGAGTACAAGCTTGGCTTGTTAGTCTCTCAAGCAAATGTGTAGGGCTTTGATAAGCCGTGGTCAATTTAAATGACTCAGGAGCGTCTTGTAATTATGTTCTACGTCTTTCCCTTTAAGAAAATCATAGATACGTTAAGGCGCTTAATGCGCAAGAAAGTGATACAATCGCTGTCGCTTAGCGACTGGGACTCGTGTCACTGGTCCTAAGTTTCGTTGAACTTAGGCATAAAGTATCTGGACTTTGACAGTGTGGAACGCTGTCTTGTCCTTGATTTGGATTTGAGATATGATCTCATCCTTTGTATGGCCTGGCTTGAACACCATGAGCCATGGATCCATTGGAGGTCTAAGGTATTAGGCGCCACGCGCAATGTTACTAGCAAAGTTTTGGAGAGTCATGAACCCACCTTTGCCAGGCAACAAAAAAACTATTGGCGTGGATCATTACATGAGTCTGTCAGTGTTTTAGACATTGAAATGGCTGAGTTAATAAACTCTAATGTTGAAAACATTAATTCTGAGCCCGACTCAGCAGTAATAAGTGGAACGGCACTACAACGATTCACTGAATGCTGAAAGCATTGCTGGCCTAAGGCCGAATCATCAAGGGTGCAATATCCCTGAGATACGTGGAGTGGCACGTCTAAGTCCACCGAGTATGGTCGACCGATTCCTCCTCCACGAACAGGACTCGGAGAGCGAGGGACATCACGCGAGTAACGCGGATCCCTCAGCACCTGGCTGCAGCTCGCCAGCTTTTTTCGAGTATCGACTCGAAGCACGACGGAGACACAAGCATCGAGAATTCAGCGTTGGAATATGTTTACGCTATCGTTTACGTGGAAGAAAGTCCACAGAGGCGCCGCCGATATTTGAAGTCGCGAGTCCACCTCGTGACGCGTCCTCGATTACACGCCTTCCAGGACTAACCTGGAAGAATTTCCTATGTGATCTTAAGGGGGCACTGTGAAACAGGTATGTTTGATCACCAACAAGGCACAAACGAAGAGCAAATGACGTGACCTCGAAGCACTGAGCCAAAGTCAGCGCGTGAAGAATGATTTGCGTAACAGTCATGGGAGGCTCTGGAGGGTCTGATTATCCTGTCTACGACATTGCTCGTGAGTATGCACACGTTTTCCCAGACACGATTCCGGTTGAACTTCCTGCTGATCGTGGTGTTCGGCACGAGATTGATCACGTGCCAGTGGCCGTTGCGTCGAGATTAAGTCGAGGCTAAGACGAATTCTTTGAAGGCCGCCGCAAGGCGGGTCATATGCGCGAGATTAATCGTCACAGACGAGTTGAACCTTCTGCATGAAGAAGGCTACGGGAGGCTGGCGTATAATGCATCCGTTTGTCAAGCTAAATAATGCCACTACTTCTGCGCAATCGCCCATCCCAGGAAGAAGATTGTGTTAAACTCCATGTCAGGAAGCATCATCTTCAGTGCCATCGATCGAACCGACAGCTTCTACCAGATCCTGATGCGACTGAGCGACATGCCACTCACAGCGGTGAGTACCCCGAGTGGCATGTTATGGGAATGGCTAGTGATGCCACAAGGGTTGAAGAATGCACTATCCACTTTCAATCGCATGGTGGTCTCAACACTTGAGACACCATGCGATTGAAAGTGGACAGTGCATTCTTCAACCCTTGTGGCATCACTAGCCATTCCCATAACTCAAGTGTTGAGACCACTCCGGGACTTCGATCTAGTTACTTCGGTGACATCTTTGTCCATAGTTGCGTTGAGAACAACCTCAGCGATATCCAAGTTTACATTCGACAATTGCAACAGGTGCTTCAACTCATACAAGATTAAGTTGTATGCGAATCTCAAGACGTTTGTCTTTTGTGCACTGGAAATTCCGGTGCACGGTCGCTATGTAAGTCGGAAATTCGAGCTGATCCGGAGAAGGTGTCTTCAATCTGTTCTTGGGCCACACTAAAGAACCCGACGGAGTTGTGTCAGTGGCATGGCTTGGCCAATTACTTGCATAAGTTTACTAAGGATTTTGCCGGTTATATACTGCCTTTGTCGTCACTTTTGAAGAAAGAAGCCACCTGGTCGTGCGTTTCGAGATTAAGCGGCCTTCGATGCAATGAAGAAGAGCCTGGCTTCAGCGCCAGTGTTGGTCTTTCCGGACGATTCCAGGCCATGCCACGTGGTATGCGATGCAAGTGACTTCGCAATTGGTTGTGCCCCCATGCAATTTGATGATGAAGGTCGAGAACGAGTCGTGAATTATCAGTCACAACAGATAAAGTCAGTGAAGATGAACTATTCATTTCATGATAAGGAGTTGTTAGCAATGCGGTACGCGCTCATCAAGTTCCGTTTGCACCTGCTTGGGGAACGCACATTTGCTTTGTATACTGATCATGCATCGCTCCGCACAGCGATGAAGACTCCGCACTTGCCCTAACGGATGGCACGGTGGCTGTCCTTTTTTTCCGAGTACAACTTCGTCGTGCATTGCAAACTGGGCAAGTATAATCTCCTTGCTGATGCTCTGTCACGACGTCCCGACAACGATCCTTGGACCGCGCTGAGTCGCCAGGTGACTGACGACGTTGACAAGGATAATCGATGTGCGATGTGCGTATCGCGGAATTTAATTCGGATCGCCACGAGCTGTGCTTATTCGACGAACTAGTCGCAGCTTACAAGATTGATCCCGACTACGCGGATGTTATCGCTTATTTACGCGCTCCCAGTGATGTTGCACTGGGAGCTCAATCACGAACCAAGCGTGATCAAATTCAGCGGTACATTTTAAACGATGACCTGCTTCTGTATAGCAACGACCACTTCGATGCTCCTCGTACAGTCATCAACTCGGATTTGCGTACTCGGATCGTTCACGAGTATCACGATGCCCCCATTAATGTCCATTCAGGCCGCGAAAAGACTTTCGCGGCTGTGTCTCGCGACTTCTTCTGGCCCCTCATGTACAAGTGGGACGCAACTAAACTCGTACAAGCGAGATTTGTCAACGGGTGAATCGTCGCAGGCTCCCCTGCGACCTTTGCAGGTAGCACTCAAAGTTTGGCGTTCAGTTTGGATGGACTCTATCTTCGGGCTCGCGCCCGATAGTCAAGATCAAACAGGTGCCCTGGTTTTTTCGACAAGTTTAGCAAGATGACACACCTGCCTGTTCACGCAACGATCACCGTGGCAGAGACCGCGGTGCACTTCACTGACGCTGTGTTTCGCTTTCACAGCTTGCCGGATAATATTGTGTCGGACCGTGATACCCAGATTCTCATCCGCATTTTGGACGTCACTGTTCGGGCTACTCGGGACGAAGCTGCAGATGTCAACCGCGGCCGACACCGTCGAGTTTCTACTCTTCTTGCCGTGTGTCGCCCCACGGCGCCTCGTGGCTTCACTCTGGGTGGGGGGTGAAGGTGATAAAAAACGATCGAGCGCAGCCCACGGTATTTTGACTGAATATAGTCACCCGATCCAAGGCGAAGTCTGCTATTTTGACTCTTCGTGGCGTGGCGTCCCGTTTCTCGATGGAATGCGCAGACACTTATTGACTCGTCTTCGGGTACGCGTTCACCTGCTCCCAACAACGCGCCGATTGAGTCGGTGCGACCACTTGACGACATGGCTGTGTCGGATTTTATCCTCCAACGTCAAGCCATCACCCGATTTGTCCGTGGTTACTTCAGTCTGCAGTGGATAAACAGAGAGAGAATGATAAGCATGGTAGGAAAAACATGAGCAAGTTCCAGAAAGGTGATCGTGCAATTTTGTTTACAGAAGGCCTAAGTAATTTTGCAGGTTCCAACCTAGGTGCAAGTAAACTCGCGCCACGCTTCATCGGTCCAGTCAAGGTTCTTAAAGCGATCGGCGCCGCTTTTACGCTTGACATTCCCTCATCGTTGCGGCTTCACCTGGCGTTTCTACGTCGGGCGGCTAAAATAATATCGCTAAGCTACGCTTCACGGGGTGGTTCCGATATCGAGTCAGGGGCTCGTAGATCGACCTCTCTTCCCGCCTTGCTTGACGCGCCAATGACATTGGACGCGGCTGCATTCCCGTCTGCGCATGACCAAGAGCCTGGTGTTCCAGGTTCCTCACCCGTTCGAGCAGTTCGTGGTTCGACTGCCGGATCCCACTTGCGGTCCTCTCCGCCTGTGTAGCACGCTCGAGAGCATTCTCAGCTTCTAGCTGAGCGTCGGCAGCCTTGTTCACAGCCTCATCAATATCGTCATGGGCAATCAGAACGCCAGCGTTACCATCGCGAGAACCCAACACCGCTTGTAAATTCGGAATGTCAGGTTCGCTGAATCGCGGATCGTATTGTGGTGGGTCACGAGGATCCTCTCCGCGAAGCAGCACCGTCGGCTAACGAGACGCGCGCGGTTCCAAACGCGCGCAAGTATCGCGTACGCTGGCTTGGATTTCCATCCGAGCAGGATACGTGGGAGCCGCGTTCCTCGCTTCTTAGCGACAATCCAGGCGTTATTCGGGCATATGAGTCCATGGAGTCGGACTACCCCAATGTGTTCGCATATGTGAATGTTCTCCTGATGAGCGAGAACGATACGGCGACCCAAGCCATCAAGAACAGTAATTGTGTCGTCATTCACGACGGTGAGAATGCAAACGATGGCGAGAACGACAACGTCGAGGTGAAAGTTTATCACCACGACCACGAGAACAGGACCTCGACGACGAGTAGCGCGAAACAGGATGGGTAGACGAATATGTCGCCATCCTGCGCTGGGCATCCAGCGGCGATTGACTCCGCTGGCCAGAGTGGGGACGTTCAACGAATAACTGCAGTCCGCCGTTAGAAAAGACTGCGTTCGTACTTCCCGATCCAGGCTTGCTCGCGTTCGCTGAGTGCATACTCGGCGAGGTATCTTTGTCATTCGTCGCGAGATGGGCGTGGCACCGAGCCGCAAGAGTGACATCCCTTGTTGACGTGGACATAGCAGATTCGATCCTCATTCCAAGCGTCTCGCATACTTTTTCGCGTAAAGCCCCGATTGAGTGATCGACGCGAATTTCCTATCGAATGGCAAGCCATTGTGGAAAGCTCCTTCCATCCTCGAGCATCCGGTTCCAATGCCGATTGAATGCGCACCAGGAGCTTTGCAAAGCGTCGTACGCAACGTTCTCAAGACTCTTTCCGCGTGAACCGCGGATTCGCCGAAAGTAGTCTTGCATCGCTGCAAGCAAGTCCGGAGTGTGAGCTCCGGGCAAGTCGTACAGTACCCAAGGGATGAATTCTTGGTCCATCACGTGGATGGTCGCTCTCCCGCTGATGGTTCTCAGGAATGTTGTGGAGTTGTGGGTCATGCGCTCTGTCATCGTGGCTTTGGTCGTGACTGTTACACTTTCAACAATGGAGCACTCACGGTTAGTAAGTGCTATTTGAGAAGGGTTTGATGTAATGGGCTAGATTACAGGATTCACACAAATTAAATAAATAATTACATTTGTAGGCAGTGCTGTGCCCGAAATGCGGGCACTGCGTAACAATTTGTTAGCTTCATTATTGGATGTCTAAAGACCCAATATGGACCAATGATAAGTAACCTGGGAATAAGTGGTTCCCGAAAGGCGAGAACACGGTCGTAAAGATTATATAAATTTCAATTTTACAGGATACTTATACTTAGGCTGAAAGCTTCCTCAAGCGTTCGTCTAAGCTAGTGACGGAACGTTCTAGCCCCGTTTCAGCTTAAGCCCCATATGATTGATGGGACAACAAATTGAACGATCTACTTCAGATTGATTCGGCAAGATCAGACAGATCGACGTGTTGATTGATAGGACAATGAACGATTGATTTACTTATGATTAATTAGACAAATGAAGACTAAGAACAAATGATAGGACCTAAATCAATTATAATCTTATTTTTGGTTTTGCAGTCCCGGACACAAGCCAACTTTACAAGTATTAAGTCCGACTGCTTATCGTCTCGATGGACGTAATGAACCCAAGTGGACGAAAGCCTGTTTCATGCTGAAGTCTTCCTGTTCCGCCGAGGAGATAGTTTGATCTAGCGTCTTAAATTCGATACGAAACAGGTGGGTCTTGATGGGACCATCCGCGCGACCCTTGATGAGCACAATAGCCATCAATCATTGTATGTGGTGGTTCAGACGTATGTCTGAGACGGGTCTTAAAGGCCTCGAACAACCCAAACAAACTTGGGCCATTAATCTTGAGCCCGCCATGCTGGACAAACCAAACCAAACTTTAATTTCGTCGCACCGTTATCGATGCGGTGAGCCTCAGCGGCATTGCCGGATTCGACGAAATATCTTAACAAGGAGTCGCCTTCGACTGCCCTGAACTTGAAGATATCAATCTCTAAGCTTCGGGTCGACGCGAATGCATCGGCCCGCCAGCAGCATATAAATGCTGGTGTCTCAACAGTTCCAAAAGTTGAGCACCTTGTTCTCTTAATAGCTCTGCCTATAGAGAGCCTTGCAAGTGAAGCAAGGTTACACTTCATTGTGCCGCATCGAGTTCATGTTTTATGAATCGGCGATAGCCGCATGTCTATCGTGTTTTGTGGAGCGAATGGCTGGCCCACCTACGGCTGAACTCATTCGTTGGACCGCTTTACATTTGCGATTACTCAAGTGAGTGAACCTCTCATGCGTAGCATGGAAGCCTTCACGCGGGACGTGAAAGCTCCTTTCTTCTTCGTCCAGCATGTTCATGTTAAATGGTGCGTACATGGTCGTTGAAGGTGCCATCAGGTGTAACGGGGCTCCTAAGATGCTATGGATTTTATGAAAGACCCCCAATATGTTTAGTAGGAAGCAACATATGTATCAAAAATTTGTAAATCTTGTTGCCTTCTACAGTCAATCTTGGTAGCATTTGTGGTCTTTTCATGACGGCGGTGGTTCTTTCGGCATAACATCACGAGAGAAGTGTTTATTATACAAATGTATTTTCGAGAGATCACTCTTGATTAAAATTGATTAAAATAGGGAATGTCTAGGATCATTCCAAGTTTCTGCTAGACCCACCCCAAGTTTTTGCTAGACCCACCCCAAGTAGATTTGAGGTATTTTGATTGGCTAAAAGTAATTCCGTTTGTTGCGATTTTATTGGCCGCTCGACACAGTTTATTGCTTCGATTACCCGAGCAAATCTTGTCGATTCTTGCGATTGTAAAGCAGAGAGCTCGAAGTATAAGAAATCATATAAAAGTACAAGACTGAAGAAGGTTTAAGGTACTTCGTCCTGCGATCGCGAGCTAACTAATTAAAAGTGTTCGTTACAGCTTTATTTTTTATTGTTGAAACAGTGCGACTGTTGATAGGACAGGACATAACTGATGGTGAAACGAAGCGACCATTTGGGATGGGCAAGGTGATTTAAAGAAACCTACGCAGGAGAGATTGAAGCTAACGGACAGCAAAGGTAACGGACAGCGAAGGTAATTAAAGACACAAGCTCAAATACATTTAGTTCTCAATTTACTTCCTACCTCTAAGCCCCTGTTCAACAGGTTATGAGCCCAAACGCAAACAACTCACCTTCTCATCAGCCCGCCCAGGCACCCGTTGCCGCTGAAACGGACGCAACCATTCCCAACTTGGTCGCTGACCCGTTCGTGCTGGACGAGGAGACGCGATAGGTCCCGGGCTCGCCCGAGGCCCAAGATAGCGCGAGTTGTGTCTTCGATGCGAGCTACGAGCGAATGGATAGACTTGAGGGACTCCTCGCAGGGTTGGCGCAGCAGCAAGTCCAGTTTATGAAAAACGAGATGGAGGTGCAAGATCAAATGAGTCGCCGGGCCCAAGCTGCGCCTACAACACCCTACGAGCACCCATTCAATGGATCAAGCGCGTTTACCGACTTTATACAAGCGCGTGACCGTCGAATGAGGATGGGCTCGCTCGATGAGCCCATGCAGCAACACGCATGCCGCCGCCTCACCAGCCGCCGCAACGAGTGCGCGCGCCTCCCAATCAGCCGCCTCAACAAAATGAGCGGTATCAGCCACCCGATCCGTCGCAACCTTCGCAGCAACCTTTTGACACCAGACGGTTATCGGTTGAAGATACCTAAGCCTTGAGACCTGGACTGGCATGGATTTGCTACGTTCACGGGTAAGGAGACTTACTTAGTTGTGGACGCCGACTTAAAAGCATGGGGAATGCGTTTCCTGCAGCGTCTTGGCGCAGCACAGATGATGAGCGGGGGTGATTGGCCGGAGGAGTTCAAGATTGTTGCATTGAGCGTAAGCTGGAAGGCCCAGCACTCAGCTACTACGAGAAGATGCTACCTGTATGGTCTGCTGCGTCGAATACACTTGAGAAGGTCATGAACAGCATGCTGATGCTGTACATGACTCCTATACCATCTACGAAAGGGATCGAGCTCACGACGAGAGAAAACGAGCACAGCAAGACATGGCCTGAGCATTATAAGTACCTGGTCTACGTGGCGAAGCGATCTGGCAACTAGGAGCAGAGTGTATTAGAATGTCTTTGCAAGTCAGCGCCTGGACAAATCAAGACTGCAATTTTTACAAGGCTGAATGCGCATCGAACGGACTATCTAGTGCAAGCCGCTGAGCTTGTTGCATTTGCAATAGACTTCGACATCAGCATGGGGAAGCCGAAGGTCGAAGGAGGAAGCAGCCGAGCGAGACGAATAAGCCGCGAGCACGCAGGTCAATTCCCCAACGGCCCTAGAAGAGATCAAGTCGGGCGCGGAGGAAGATCTGTCGCTATGGTGTCAAGTACCGAGACACGTACTAGTTACAGATGCGGTGAGACTGGCCACATTAAAGTCAAATGCCCCAAGCAACGAAGTGGTGAAAATGCGACTTCAAACCGAGTCGCGTTAGCCATTGGTACTGGTATAAAAGCTGACTCCGACTCGTGAATATTGGACAGCGGGTCGAGCGTGCACCTTGTAAAAGATGTGAAAATGCTCAAGAATGCAATTGATTGTGATCAATCGTGCCCCGAGGCAAACAACACGATGGTTCGAGTGACCAAAAAGGGATCGACCGAGCTGAGGACGATCGTCAATGGAGTAAAGGTTATAGTTGACCTAAGCGAGGTTTATAATGCTGAGAACCTCGCTGATAATATCATTAGCTATGGGATATTGGAAGAGCGTGGTGTGTTTCTCGAGCGAGACGGCAGTCAAAGCTATGTGGTGCGATAGGATGATGGTATGAAGATATTCGAAATGTTCCGCCGCCACAACGTGTTAACAGTTGACGTAATGGGTGAGATGACAAAGGAGGCGCGAGTTCAACTTGTTAGCTCAGCCTTGCCACAAGGTTACGATGGAATTGATGAAGCTGTAATGAGTACAACCCTAGTGGAGCTACACCAGAGGCTTGGTCACCTTGGATATAACACTGTCGAGCGGATGGCTGACTCTATGGGATCGGGAATTCATTTAATGGAACGATCCAGGCCGAATTGTCTTACTTGTGCGGAAGGCAAAAAGAGCAAAAACAACCAGTCCAAGAAGGATACAGGCAAGAACGCACCGATTGACAAGCTTGGTGGCGTGATCGGCAGTGATATCAAGGGACCAATTACACCGCTAGACCGGCGTGGTGATCGATACCTAATTAACTTCGTCGACTACTCAACCAATTACGTCCGCGTGTTCTTGGCCAAGAACAAGATTGAGGCGACCAAGAACTTTAAACATTCCTGCTTTATTTCGAGAAAAAAATAATTGTCGAATCCATGTGCTGCGCACGGACGATTGTAAGGAGTATGTTAATGTCGATCCGTTCTGCAAGTCAGCTGGTGTAAGGCGTCAAGTGAGTGAGGTTTCAAATCAAGCATCGAACGGAAAGGCTGAAAGGATGCACAGGACGATACTCAACATGGCAAGATGCATGCTGTTTGCGAGCGGACTCCCTTTGTTCTTTTGAGGGGACGCC
>NW_027152213.1:688764-692134 GCF_004359215.1 Bremia lactucae | reverse complement strand
ATTTTAAGGCCATTCTTATTGATAGGCCAGAAGCATAACAGATTGTACGCCCCAGGCAAGATATATCCGATTGCGTTCACAAGTGCGACCTCCCGATCTGTCACAAACACCATATGGTCGGCTTGGTTCAGCGGTTCGACGACATCTCTCAAATGCGTCATTGCCCATCGATAATATTCTTCCTGTTCGCAGGCCATAAAGCAGCAAGTAAACGAGAAAGACTGGTTTGTTTCTGTTATTCCCATTATGCGCAGAAGCGACATGCGAATTTTGTTGGTCTTGTATGTTGAATCCAACAGAAATACATTATTTGCTGAAAACTCTTTTGCAACAGCAAGCGTAAAGTTTGGTACAACGAAAAGAAGAGTGAGCCTGCCTGAGGTATCGCGTCAAGTTTGTGGCTGATCTGCTTCTCAACAAGCTTGTAATGGAAGGCATCCAGAGGTGGACGTCCAGTCAGAGACGCGTTCTTTGCCTTCACGTTCAGGTTGTAGATGTCGAGCAGGATTGTTTTGCATATGGGATCGCTTTGACGTAAGGCGCTGAGAGTTGCCTTCGGTGATACTCCAGCTTTGGCCAGGTGCAGAACTGTCACCTTTTGTTCCGCGTCGAGCGTTCTAGCTGCCGGATAGGCCGCCGTATCTTCCGTCGCGTTAATATTATGCCCATCACCCTCAACCGTCAGAGTGAAACTGCCATCCGCTACATTTTGACGAAGTGTTGCCTGAAATGGACAGTCGGTGCGGGAGGTACTGGTGTTTTGATGTTGGGGCTCCTTGGCCCTATGCAGTTGAAGGTGTTGCCCTTTTTGTTTCCCACGGTTCGAGAGCATCCTATCTTGATGGCGTACTTCTCAACTTTTGCATGAGCTGTGAGCTCCTCCAAGAGTTTCTCCAGTGAGACGAAAGATGCTTCGGTGGGTGGCGCTAAGGCATAGCTGTGAAAGTCGCATGGTGTCTCACTGGTCAAGGGGATGGTTGGAAATGGAAGGTCAGTTTTGGCCGCGGTCACGTTGTTTGTTTCTGCTGTGAGTTTTGGATCTGAGTTATCTGATTGGTCAGAAATGGGGTGGTGGTTCATATAACAAAAGGGGGTACGGATAACACTCGTCATTCTGAATTATGAATCAATTTAAAAAAGGTAGTAACGGGTGCCTGTTTTCTGAAAAAAAAATCTATATGAGAAAAATAAATTCGATCTCCTATAAGAAAAAAAGATAAAGAAGTATAAAATTAGGAAATGTCTAGACCTAGCCAAAAGTTTCTGCTTAACTCAAGATTGAGTTTTTATGACTGGCTTAAGAATCTCCTATGTTGCTGAGTCTAGACCTTTAAGCTCTGTACCTTTGTGTACGTGAATTTTCGAGGCGCCTAACCTACACTGTAATTAGTGTTAAGTTAACTAGTACTGATCAGTACTAGTGAAAGGTACCTCGTTACACTTTTGTTCTTTTTTAAATTGGTAATATCATAAAAGTCCCATTTATTATGGGTAACATATATGGCAGCCACCAGATACAAATCTGGTGCCGATATCTATTTTTAACTTGTTAGGGTAAAGTTTTAGATTTTAATAGTTAATATAGTTCAGTTCCCCTTTTGATCTTAAAAGCGTCTAGTGCCTTCCTAAGGCTTGCGCATTGATCTGTGAGAGTTAGAAGCCTTTCTAAGGTATATACTATCGAGCACTAGTTGCCACTTGGTTCCACGAACCCCTCAATCCCTTGAACTAGGATTTGCTAAGCTGTAACGGGGCACTGCCGACTTGTACTGCTTCAGTACAAGTCCACTTCGCACTGCTTCAGTGCGAGTGGTGCCTCACGTCACTTCACGTACACTAGTACGTGCAGAGGAAGACTCCCTTTAAAACACTTGCTTTAAAGAGGGTGAAATGAAGACTGTATTTAATATAACTAAGTTCTATTGTTGCTATCTTTTTAATACTAACTTAATTATATGCTAATACAAAATATGTAAATAAAATCTTATCTGTCTCTTTGCGCGCGTCCAGCGTTGACTGGACCGCGGAGCAAGTCGATATAATGGCCTATATCTACCAATGGGTAAGATTTTTGAATATTACTACGTAAAGTAATATTCTCCAAATATTATCTACCTTTTAGATAATATATTAATTAACAACTGTTAAGTGTTAATTTCATGTAACGATGCACCCCGTTACATCACCCCTCCCTTAAACGACGATCACTCTGACTGTCATTGGATAGAGTGGTCACTATTAGACCACTTAATTAAAAACGATGTTGATTGGTCAGATCCATCATTGTTAATTCTATCGCATGATAACAAGTCCATGCGGTGTGCGGATAGTGCGACGCCTTCGGCTGCGGTTCATGCAGCCGCGGACGACGCATGATTTTCTCTTGCGGCAGACGTTCCGTCTGCCGTAGTATTGTCTCCTCCCGCACACTAGATGTTGCGGGTGCACGTGGTGATTTACCACGTGAATGCGACCCCTATTTGGAGGTCGACTACGAATGCGAGTCGGACGAAACGGCCGACTCGGGAGAACAGAACAGACGCCTGATGGTTGTCAGGCAGCTGTGTAGGCGGGCACGTCGTAATGCGGCCACGCTCTACTTAGGCACACACCCTAGCACAGCGAGGAAGCGGTTAAACCTGCTTCTCTTGCGTGCAGTGAGGTAGTTGTGGTGGGCGCGTAAGCGACCTCACCCAACACACTAAGAACTCTGTTTAGTGTCGTCACGGGAGCGGTAACCCGTCTCCTCGTGCGCACTTACCAAGTAGGAAGTAATTTTCAGACTGATGTATATTTAATAGAATTAAATACAAATACCTGTTTTTGCCAATTAAAATGTAATCTCTATAAATATCATTCAATATGTATTGCGAGCGTATCTTTATAGATACCTCGCGTAACGGATGACGCCAGCCGTCATCACGGATGACGCTGGGCGTCATTCCTCCTAATGTGAATGCACCCATGTGCATCACATCCACAAGAGTTGGTCACAAATGTGCACCACACCCGAGTGTTGGGTCTAATTACTATTATTTAGTAATTGACCATCCCCTTAAGTACATCAAATGTACTTAACGGGGACTGTGTAACATTAGGGCAACTTTAGCCCGTTACACCATCCCCACTTTAAGAACGAATAATTTACATTTTTAAATTCGTCAAAGTGGAGAGAGGAACTGCGAGCAGCTTTACGCGCCGCTAGTTCACTCGATCACTCTAGCGCACGTGTTTCCATACACGGCGCCCAAGATGCCACCTAAAAGGGGCCACGTTGGTGGGTCGTCTGCGAAGACGCCCACTCAACCTCGCACTAAGCGCACGCGCCGCGTTAATTCGCCGGCCGCGTCTAATGCCTTAGTCGGAACGC
>NW_027152213.1:676836-680219 GCF_004359215.1 Bremia lactucae | reverse complement strand
CTTTATATAGTAATATTCAGAATTCTTATCCATAAATAGGTATAGGCCATTATATCTAGTTATTCCGCAGACTAATCAGCTGTAGGAGTAATCAAAGAGAGTTACAAATAAGATAGCGATAAGAATTCATTTACATGTTAAGTATTAGGTTATAGTTAAGCCAGCATTTACAAAGATAGATTAAGAGACACTTAACTATATTAATACAGTTTTCATTTTACACTCTTAAGTTAACTTGTCTTAAGAGAAGTCTTCCTCTATACGTACAGTGTACGTCACCTAACGAAAGGCACCACTCACAACTGAAGCAGTGTGAAGTGGACTTGTACTGAAACAGTACAAGTCGCAGTGCCCCGTTACAGATATGGCTCATTTGCAAGCTTGTCCAAAACTTTCTAGGCGTCAACTACCTTCTGGTCCACAGACCTTCCTTTAAAAATTGAGACGGTATTTCTCATCTTAGGCAAATAGGAATCTTTCATTCGTTTTTTTTGTAACTGTCGGTGGCCAAAGTTCGAAGTTTGTGCGCTTCTTTGGTTTTTCGATGGTCATGATAAAAATGGTATGCTTTCATTATGCTAAATTAAGAAAACGCATTATCAGAGTCACTAAGGCGAGGGGATTTAGCGATTTTCGAATTTAAAATTTAATGTTTTCGATGTATTGAAAAGCTGATTGTCAAGCTCAAGCCCACATACTCATGAAGCTGATCCTGCCGAGTCTTTCGAGCGTTCCTAGCCAAAACGATACCGGATGGTCCGTGATGCTTGCGCTGGCGCTTGCAATCCAAGTAATATTATATCGCAAAACGCTACAGGGCGTTTTGCGCGATGGCCGGAAGCGTCTGCTGGTTTTTAAGACAATACACCGTCGATTTGCCAACCAGCGTTTAAAACGCCTTAATAGTCTCGGCGACGATCGCAAGTCCCACTGGATGTGGAATTATTCGCAACAGGATGCTGGAACTGCTGAGGATAGTGATCAAAGCAGTGCCGACGGCACCGGCAGCACGGATGGCTTAATTTCCTCACAAAAGAAGCTCGTGCTCGTGATGGTAGGCCTACCCGCACGTGGAAAGAGTTTTGTGGTGCACAAAACACTACGCTACATTGAATGGCTTGGCTATCCCACTCGAGTATTTAACGTGGGTAATCTACGCCGCAAATTAGGTAAGGCTGGCGAGGATGCCAACTTTTTCAATGCCAACAACGCGGACGCCACACTTTTGCGTGAGGAAATGGCTATGAGAACGCTGGATGAACTTTTTGAGTGGATCGAAAATCAGGGGCACGTTGCTGTCTTTGATGCGACCAACACGACGAAATTACGCAGGTTCTGACTGTACGGACGAAGCGACGCGGATATTGATCTGATACGTTCTGTACTTATTTTTGTTGTAGACAACAAATCTTGCAGAAAGCAAGCTCACGCCGTAATGTTCGCGTTATGTTTATTGAGAGCATTTGCGACAAGCAGGATCTTCTTGAGGCGAATTACCTCAGGTGCGTTGTAGTCTTGCTATCCACTGTCCATCGTGAGCTAATTACTGATGTTTGTCAATGTGTCTTTTTACGTACTAAAGAAAGCTCACGAATGCCGATTATCAGGATAAGGCTCCCGAGGTGGCACTGGCAGACTTTCGAAAGCGCGTTCACGAGTACGAAAAGGTTTACGAGACTGTCGAGGACACCGAGGATAGTGGTCGTGCGTGTTATGTAAAGGTCTTTAATGCCGGTGAAAAGATTCAGGCGCGATACTGTCAAGGCTTTCTTCAAAGTCAAATTGTGTCTCTTCTGCAAAATATTCACCTGTGCCCGCGCCGAATCTGGCTGGTGCGCCCTGGCAGGAGCATTACGAGTCGCAAGGGCATTTTGGGTCTTGATACAGAGCTGGCGCCCGAAGGCCATCGTGTCGCGCGTGCCATTGCACGTTTCGTCGATACTTTGCAGCTAGAGCGCTCCATAGAAATATGGACGAGTCCGGTAAAGCGTGCGCGGGAAACAGTAAAATATATTTTACCCCACAATTTGAAACGCTATGTTACCACGACATTGCTTAACGAAATTGGCGGTGGTGACTTTGAAGGCCTCACTTACGACGAGATTAAACAGTTATACCCAAAACACTACGCGGCTCGGCTGGAGGACAAGCTTCGGTATCGTTATCCAGGTGTTGGTGGTGAAAGCTATGTGGATGTAATTTCACGCCTGCGTTTCTTAATTGTGGAATTTGAGCGTAAAAAGCGTGACGTGCTAATTATCTGCAGCGAGTCAATCTTGCGCTGTCTCATGGGCTATTTTGCCGGATATGAGGCTGCCAAAGTGCCGTATATGCAGTCGCACGACAATATGATTATTGAGCTGAGCCCGCACCGGGACGGCTGTGATATTAAGCTCATTCCACTCGAATTTGTCGAAGACTCCAGCGAGGATGCTTCGACTGCACATTGAAGTCGCATTGTTGCCAGTACTGTTTTTTTTTAAATTGAGGGCACTGATAGGATGAATCTTCGCTTAGTATTTTTTTCGACGCCCCATCTTATTGTTTTCTCTTAGCTCCAGTTTCTCTAACGCGACCTCCTTCACGTCTGAAATAATGCGATTTATAACTCAAATTATGAAAAATCAATCTGTAAATATAGTGAGCTAGAATCTCGAGATAAGTTACTAAGCGCGGCTGAGGACGCAAAGAGCGACGCAAGATGTGACGCACCTTGTGTATGCGATGTGCATTCACATTGAAGGGGACGACGTTGGGACGGACGTCGTCTGCGACCCAAGTAGCTCGACTTGTAGGGTCACTATGTTAACTTCACTCGAGTGGCAGGTCAATTAAATACAAACGTATTTTAATTGAATTGTACCAGCCTCGTGTGTTTACGAGCAGACTATTCCGACTTCTCAATAGAAAGCAGCCCGATAACTGTGACGGGGTGTTTCGTTACATGAAGTTAACACTTAAAGGTTGTTAATTAATATATTATCTAAAAGGAAGATAATATTTGGAGAATATTACTTTACATGTGTAACAAGGCACTACGACTTGTACTGTTTCAATATAAGTCGCTTCAGTTGTGAGTGGTGCCTTGCGTTAGGTGACGTACACTGTACGTGCAGAGGAAGACTTTTCTTAAGACAAGTATACTTAAGAGGGTAAAATGAAAACTTTTTTAAATATAGTTAAGTGTCTCTTGTTTTATCTTTGTAAATGCTGATTTAACTATAACCTAATACTTAACATGTAAATGAATTCTTATCTCTATCTTATTTGTAACTCTCTTTGATTACTCCTACAGCTGATTAGTCTGCGGAATAACTAGATATAATGGCCTATACCTATTTATGGATAAGAATTCTGAATATTACTATATAAAGTAATATCCT
>NW_027152213.1:656398-668276 GCF_004359215.1 Bremia lactucae | reverse complement strand
ATGTGGGAAATGTGGTCCTTGGACGGACTACAAAGTGCTACCAGGTGTAACGGGGCACTACGACTTGTACTGTTTCAGTACAAGTCCACTTCACACTGCTTCAGTTGTGAGTGGTGCCTTACGTTAGGTGACGTACACTGTACGTGCAGAGGAAGACTTCTCTCAAGACAAGTAGACTTAAGAGGGTAAAATGAAAACTGTATTAAATATAGTTAAGTGTCTCTTGTTATATCTTTGTAAATGCTAACTTAACTATAACCGAATACTTAACATGTAAATGAATTCTTATCTCTATCTTATTTGTAATTCTCTATGATTACTCCTACAGCTGATTAGTCTGCGCAAAAACTAGATATAATGGCCTGTACCTAGTTATGGATAAGAATCCTGAATATTACTATATAAAGTAATATCCTCCAAGTATTATCTGCCTTTTAGATAATATATTAATTAACAACCTTTAAGTGTTAATTTCATGTAACGATACACCCCGTTACAACATGGTAATATTCTAAACGCTTATCAATCAGATATAGACCATTATATCTACTTTCTCCGCGGTCCAGTCAGCGCTGGACGCGCGCAAAGAGAAAGACAGATAAGACTTTTAGTACATGTTTTGTATTAGTTTATAATTATGTTTATATTAAGTAGATAGACAAGAAGAACTTAATAATATTAATACAGTTTTAAGTTAACCCTCTTTAAGCTAGTGTTTTAAGGAGTAGACTTCTTCTGCACGTACTAGTGTACGTGGAGTGACGTGAGGCACCACTCGCACTGAGGTAGTGCGAAGCGGACTTGTACTGAAGCAGTACAAGTCGGCAGTGCCCCGTTACACCTGGTAGCACTTTGTAGTCCGTCCAAGGACCACAGTTCCATCATCTAGTATGGTGACGCATACTAACGTCACTAGAATGGTCATCACCCACGGAGTCATCTGATGATGACTCCCCACCAAAGACGTCCGACGAGTCGAACAACCTCGTCATCACCTGTCTGGTTGTCACGTTAGAACATAAGGTTTAACTGACTCGGCGCCGGGTGATCCGGCGTCCTTTACGGTAGCCACTGTGTCGGGCGATGCCAGTGACCTGGACCAGTCACCTCTAATTGATGTAGCATTTGACTTGTTACCGTCACCTGCAAATGGCATCAACAGATGACATATTCCAGTCAACTCCAATAAGAGTAGGAGATGACGCATTTCCCATAGTAGGCGCATTAGTGTCTACTGAACAATTGCATTACCAACGGCTGCACTGATCCGTGCAGCTTCCAGCTTTGCGGCCTCACGGCCACGCGAACAGAGTTATTTTTCGCAATTGGATAAACTATTATGTCTTTACTTGTGAAATTACAAGAAAAGACATTATAGCATTTCCTGTCACCCTACATCAGTCACTATAGTGACCGTTGGTTAAATGGGGATGGTGTGACGGGAAGTTACACAAATAATATTTCCCAAAAGAGGAATAATGAACATTATTTCCTATGAGAGGAAATAATTAAAGAAAAACAAAATTATTATAATTTTGACTAAAATAGTTCCAATATTACCAAATTGGGTAATATTGATACAATAAGACATTAGCTTTATTGATTGGTTGATTTAAGTCTAAATTAACCTCGCCAATTGCGGTGCGCAAGGAGGCGCCATACTTAGTTTTTATGTAATATGTTCAGTAGTAGATAGAAGATCGTTACGTAGGAAATTAAACATGTTAAAACAGTTTTACTTTTCTGTATTCTAAAGCGTTAGTCTAAGACTGTAAGCTAAAGATTCTTAGCTTCATAGAAACCTTCCTCGGTGCCTTTTTATACGTGAAGTTTAGAGGCAGCTCACCCACACTGCAATAAGTGTAAGGTTAACTAGTACTGATCAGTACTAGTGAAAAGTGCTCCGTTATACATGTCATTTAGTCAGTTGATTCTTAGGAAATAGAGCTAACGATGAATTTATTTTACTTTACTTCTACCAATTTTTGCGGAAGGCATTGCTTACCTTTCTAATAGGCGAATCTTATTCCCTTAAATTGTACACACCGCCAGCAAGCCACATTTATTCATATTTTAGCTTTTGTCGGTTTTCGTAAAAAAAATTGTTGAATAAGCATCTGCTATTTAACAAAGCAACTGCGCATATATTAAGAAGTATTTCTGCAGGCCTTTCGAGCTACTGAAGCTGGAAAGGCTTTCATAACGTGAATTCTAGCTACAAGAAGTTGCTACTATTACACTACTCTAATAAAAACAAAGGTAGATGATCAAGGGGTGTATTAATTATTGTTCCCTAATATAATTTAGGGGGGGGTACCAAAAAGCCAAAAGGGTGATTAAAAGACGATTCTGATAACATATCTGTCGATTTTGCGATGTAGTGGAATAACTTATACCATAAAAATGTTTTATGTTGTCATTAATCTGCAGTTTTTATTTTATTACAGCAAACAGACGGGGAGGGGGCAATAAAGGATGTGTGGCTTTACCTGCTCCCTTTTTTAATACTTCATTCTGATATTTTTTACTCTTATAGATCGTTTCATTTATTACTCCTGTAATGGAAATAACATATATGCAACGGGAGACCCCGTTTCATCACATTCCCTTTACAAACAGTCACTACAGTGAATGATGAAGAGTGACAGAGAATACTATTGTGTCTTTTTTTGTAAGTTAGCACTCGTTGGTTTATTTCAAATCCAACTTTTGCTAGGAAGCTCATGCGCGTAGCCTGTTACACGACTAAGTGTAGCTGCTAATGATGCAAACATTTCAGTAGACGTTCATGCGACTACTGCAGGAGGCAATTCACCTCCAATTCCGATTGGAGGTGATCAGCGTCACCGTCCGACTTGGTGACCACTATTAAGGCCTCCGGTTCGCCCAGGGCCAAGTCCGACAACCTATGACATTTGACGTGACAACCAAAAAGGGTAAAGCTATGTGTTTCAACTCGTCGGATACTTTCGATGTGGAGTCATCCTGTGATGTTTCCATCGACGGTGACAACTCTGGTAATACTAAAAAGCATCACCAGGGACGTTGTGATCGTAAGGGCTACCGATACCTTGGAGCCTCGGGTATCGTTGAGCATCTATAACATTACTTCGAAAAGAATGCTACTGGCGGTGCTAACGTGCATCACCAGAAACGATGTGATCGTAAAGATCACTTCGAACGTAACTTCAGGTCAAATGTTAATATTAACCACTGGGAGAGGGACCGCAATACGTTGCGGTTTGCTCCCTTAAAGAATATCTGGTTGCCCTCTAGAAGCAACCTAATTCGTTGCCCTCTACAAGCAACCTAATTCGTTGGTCTGGTATGACTAACGAACGATACAAGATTCCTTTGTTCGACTCATCCAAGCTTTACAAGCCTAGTGAAGATGAGACTAATTTCTTCATCGATGGCACACTTGGAAAGCCTTCACAGGATGTAATTTCCTTGTTTCAAGCTTGGGAGACATTCATTAAGAATGTGCAAAGCATAGGCCGTGAGACCGGTCTTGACAAACTGGTTACGCGACGTGACCGGTTTGAGAAATGGTCCGTAGTTGGAGAAAGCTATAAGTTGCACGTGCTTCACTTTAAGGATATGTGAAGGAATTGATACTTTACAATTCGTTAACGAGAACGCGGAGCGCTATATTTCGATGGTCCTTGTGGATCACAGGATTTGTCTCATCGTACTGTTCGTCGACACCCAGAACGTCCATCATTAGTTGGAACCAAAGAGTGTATTCATTAAGAATGTGCAAAGCATAGGTCGTGAGACCGGTCTTGACAAACTGGTTGCGCGTCGTGACCGGTTTGAGAAATGGTCCGTAGTTGGAGAGAGCTATAAATTGCACGTGCTTCACTTTTAAGATATGTGAAGGAATTGATACTTTACAATTCCTTAACGAGAACGCGGAGCGCTGTACTCCGATGGTTCTTGTGGACCACAGGATATGTCTCATCGTACTGTTCGTCGACACCCAGAACGTCCACTAGGAGTTGGAACCGAGAGTGTATACCCTCGCCATCAAACGAGATTGACCCCTTCACCTCGCGGTGGTTCAAGAATCGCTCAACTAGAAAGCGCTTATCACCGCACGAGTCCATCAATGGATGGAGAGAGGAGGATAAATCGGGTTTGACTTACTCGTCAGGCCCAACCGTTCATCTACATGATCAAAGTCGCGTCCTCTGTCGAAAATGATCGTGAACGTTCCCGTCGTCATGACTTAGTGTCGACGGCCGACAATGCTTGTCGCGAACAGACAGTCAATGCGAAGGACATCAACGTTAATTCAATCAACATTGAAAGAACAAACTCAGTAAAAAGCGATAAGGCTATTGTTGACTTACTACCGATGCTGAAATACTCAGCATCGATGATGCTCTCACAAAAGAGGAGAATGACATCTCCGCTGTGCGCATCGGTCGCACTGAAACACAAACAAAACTGAGTCAGCAGGAGAATTCCTGCTGGCTAGATAAGCAGTGGTCCGTTTCGTACAGGATTTTATCGCTGATGCGGTGGACCGATATAAACAGAATGCTGATGAATATAGAACAGCAAATACGTTCTTTTTAAGTTGAGTCAATGCGTGATGAGCATGACCTGGATTTTTCTTTGCTCGAGCAAGTCCTTCCCCTTCTTGAATAAGAGTCACTCTTAAACAAGGTGGGTATTCGTGGATGCCAATAAAGAAAAACGGTGTATGCCTTGTTGATGCATGCACCGAATTGTTGTTGAGGAATTCTGCCATTGGCTAGAACTCACTCCAACTCGTCCCAAAGATGACATTTTAACCGATTTTCGAGTGATTTAAACATAAGTTGCCAAAACTCTGCCGCGAACCGGGGATCTCGACTCATAACAGTTCACGGGGTTACCCATGGAGTCGAAATATCGTGTCAATAAAAACACGATCACAGCCTTCGGCTGTGATAGACTTTTTGACTGCAACACAATGTACCATCTTAGCGAAACGATCAACAAAAAAACAAGAATATCAGTTTCTTGTGAGCGTCTTTGGGAAGTTCGAAGACGAAGTCGATCGATACGGCCTGTCAACACTCCGCCGGAACAGGCAGAGGTTCAAATGGAGCACGAGATGAAGCGCTAGGCTTCATCCGTTGACAACCTTTGCAAGCACGTATGTACGTACTTGCGGACGAATTCATACTGGCAGGGCCTGTAGAAATCGCGTCTTGCCGTGAGATAAGTTTTTCACACCCACGGTGCCCACTCATTAGGGTATCGTAACACTCATACATGATGTGTAATCGCGAATTATTATGGTTAGGGATGACGACACGAGGTGTGTGCCAGCAAAGGCTGTGCAATAAGTAAACCATTGCGTGTTGTGTATCGATCTGCTGAAAATATATACAGTTTCTACAATTCTTTGAAGGATTGTTGTGATGTATTTCTGAGGTGATCCATCAAACCTTTAAGAGCCTTATTTTCTTGATAGGCTCTTCTAACGTCGTTAAGTAATGTCGACGACGAGACACTTATTGTTGCAACAGTGGGCTCATGCTCACTATTGATTGTTGCAACAGGGGGCTTATCCTCACGGTTGTTTTGCGCAGCCGGCTCAAAATCGGTCCGGCTCGAAAGGCATCCGCGACGACATTAAGTTGTCCTGCTTTATATTCCACGGAGAAGTTCTACTCACTTTTCAATTTGCTGTGGCACGAACCCAGCGATTTGAAACCAGCTTTCCTAACCAAGTGTTTAAACTTACGAGTGCGTATGAGTAGCGGCGACGGCTCCTCTCGGGCCGGCCGCCCCCCCCCAGGCCACCCGACCCACCGGACGGGCCTCCCACTTCAGCCTTAGCCGCTCCGAGTCCTCCAGAGCAGGCGGCAGCGGCGAACCGACTTGGGGAGGTAGAAGACACGACAATGGAAGAGAGTTTGGACTCCACCCCAAACCCTAGCGCAAGTGCGACACTGCCCACGGCATGGACATCTGAGGAAGCAGCTCGACGTCTGCAAGTGCGCGCAGAACAGGATGAAGAGGCAGCAGCTGCAGAGTCGCAGATGAAGCGGCTTTGTCAGATAGCGACGAGTGATTATCCTCTGCACGAGGACACGGCGTTGCGGCCGATGTTGGAGGAGGAGCGCGAGGCTCTAACAACTTATGTGGAGAGACGTTTGGAGCTTCCTGGCCCCCCTACGTTCCTTGTGTGCACCACACCTGGACTACAGAGAGCAGCAATGATGGCATATCACCATTCCAACGTGGAAGGGGTGCTAATAGCAGATCTCTCCGCCCGAATTCGACTGGGTAAATCTATCCCACGAAGGTCACTGCTACGCGAGCTAGTAGAGGCTACCGCACGCACTGATGCTACTAAGAAGGTGATGGAGCAGTTTCCTCGAGCAGCGCAACGCGTGGTGTTTGACGGGCAGCACACTCTTACCTTCACGTTTATGTCTAAGCGGGCGGCGAATAATTGGGCGTACAAGAAATTTAAATTGAGAAACTGTATTATCAAGCTGCAAAGGGCGGAGAATAACATCGCCGGTACCCGATCCTCCCCGCAAGTGGCCAGACACTATGCCGTCCGAATCCTGGGCACAGAAGAATTGAATCCGATTCTTCTCCGAACTGTCTTTAGCCAAATTGCGGGCGAATATATTCTGGATATTCGACACCCTGGGGTACAAGGCTTTAAGGAGCATGACAATGACTACTGGACGGTCATTTTCTCCTCGATGGAATGCCCGGAACTCTTGGTCAATGTCACTTCACTAAAAATGAGGGAGCAGACAATAATGCTACATCACTTTCAACGACTGGCAACAGCTCCGTGTCGTACTTGTTATAACCTCCATCACACCACAGCGAAGTGTAGGGTGTCAGAGGAACGTATTGAGGAATTACGGGCGTCGAGACAACGAAAATACCTCGGCACGGTACCTGATCACACAGTACCGTCTTTTGACAACTGCACGATAGTGGAAGATCTGGACCTAGCGCTGACAGCATGGATGGGTGGACTAGTGGATCTTTTCACCGGTGACGGAGGACGAGTGCTTGAGCCAGTTGAACTGCCAGAACGACATGATCAACGACAGAGGAATGCACCAGGAGAAAACCAAAGCGAACATGTGCAACCGGATGAAACTGGATGGACTGTCATACGGCGCCAGCAGCGCCAACCTGCATAGGGGCAGAAGCAACCATCTCGCAGCACCGGAGGACGGGGCCTTAGAAATGGGCGACGCCATACACCGTCAACACAGACATCTCAACCAGGTCAGTCCGTGCTGCCGCAGCAGCATGGTGCGCAGCAGGCGCATCACGGGGGAGCTGGGTTAGGTGCTGGTTTAGTGCCGAGCACAAGCTCTGTTGACGAAGGGAGACGGCGGGAAAATACTCAAGGTTTAACACCGCAAACTCATGGATGTACGATCCATCGTAGCATATATGCGGAATTGGAAGACAGCTCCGAAGATAAAGACGATTACGAGGATGTCCAGTCCTTTCCGACGCAACAGGAAGATATACAACAAGATGGAGCTACGCAGGAGTCGTCGTTGGAGGATCGGAATGACGTAGATATGGATGCCTCTAATGAAGAATTAGTAATGCCGTCAGCAAGTTTTTACTCTACACGAAGAATTGGAGATACAGGAGCCGACTGGGTCTGACGCCGTCATAAGTGGCCCTCCATTCGAGTTGGGTCCGACACCAGTCACCAACTGGGTACATCTAAATCCAAACGATCCTACTAGCATTGAAGTGGATGATATCGAAATGGACACATCAATTAGGTCGGACGACGCGGCCCTGAATATGGACACCGGGGAGGGCTTCGAGAATACCAGGGTCCAAGATCCCAGTTCTCCGCCCAGGCAGGTGTCTGTGGATCGGCAGCCTGCACGGCACGCCAGTCAATGTTCCATCCAACGGTCAATGCCTACTTTATGCCTTCTTCGCGGCTATTACAAACGAGCTCGCGAACCCATTTAAACCGTTTGCGGATCAAACTCGGGCTATTAACAACATCAAGCATCAGGCCACAGATATCGTACTGGCGAATCTAAAGTATGATCTTCAGCTAAAGCTCGTGAATCCGTACTTAGAACTGGAGAGAATGTATCCACATGCGGTGACCCCAGCAACGACTGCTGCCGCGACTGCGGCATTGTACGCACATTTTGCGGTCACACGTGCTCAGTGTGTTAGCAAATCAGTCTCAAGCACCTTTTGGGCAGGCTCCATTCTTCTCAGGGCACTCGCCGTGTATATACGGGAGCCGATTTACGTGTGGGACGTTGACGAGGCTGGCGCGGCCCATGCGCAGCAATATTCATATCAAACGTTCACGATGCCAAACGGTGATGCGCATGAGACAGGTGTAGTGACGGCACTTGCTGACGAGCAAGTCAATAATGTCATAAGGTTCTCTCCCTTATGTTTTTGCTAAATCATGCAGAAGGCCACTTTTACGGGGTCCAGTAAGGGCAACAATTCATAGACTGGAATGCGTTGCCAGGGCCGGGCATGCGGGCCAGACTAGATAAGGTACACCAGCACGTCGGTCTCCCGGTGCTTAACGCGAGTCACTATGATGAGGAGTCATTAGCGGATAACGCACAGGGGGAGGAAGCCCCCATTTTGGAGGAGCTGGGTCTCGACGTCTATGCAAGTGGCTCACAGGACACCGGTATCTCTGCAGAGGAATACAACACTCCTGTGCTGAGGTTCGTCGACCGTGGTAAACCAATTCACGCTAGAATTAACGAGCGCATACTCGGAACCGCAGAGGTAGACCAGCTATCAATTTCCGACAGGCGTATTGCACAACGACTACGGAAAATAAACCAGGAGGCGTTTCAAGAATGGAAGAGGAAATATGGAGAAACGTTTGCTCTACCAAACCAACATGGCGGGAGCGGTACATTTATCGATTATTTTGAATGGATGGTGGAAAATCCAGCCGCGCTTCGACATGCATTCAAGTTTTTCCCCTACCCAGAGATTGTAACGTAACAATGCCCGAACGAATGGTTACTTAAGTGGGGCGAGGCGGAAGTATTCAGTCATCAGATTCTAATCCTCAGGCTTATAGCAGTCGATGGGGAGAGCGATGACAGGGCTAGATCGCTTTGTCATTCGTGGTTGGAGAAGTGCGAAATGGAATCACGTGAGGATGCGTATAAGCACGCTGCTTCCGCTGATAATTGGCGAGAGCTAGGACGGTATGTGGATTTCTCTGTCCTCAGGCCTAACTCACCTGAAATACCCGCACAACACTGGCTTCTGCTTCACATTATGCCTTTTGTGGTACGAGACTGGGGCAGATCTATCATGGCGAGGGCTCCTGGAGCCTTCCGTGGTATCTGGTACACACAGTACCCCTCCATAGTGGACCTGTGTGTTGCCATATTATGCACAGCCGATTGGAATTCGGTTCAGCTGTTACTTGTCGGGGAAGTACCTGGCACCACTGCTGCAGTGACGCGTCCAGATAATCGATCTGACGCGGTCGCAACCAGCGATAAATAAACGTGGCCCGGCCACGCATTCCCAGGAAGGGATGGAGCAAACCTCTCTGGGAAATTTCTTCCCCGTACAACCCCAATTGGACCGGGCAACTACGCTCAGACGCGAGTTCGACAAATTCCGAAATACGAGACGCGCCGAACATAGGAGAAGAGAAGCAGTCGTAAATATTCATAGGCGGAAATATGATACTTCGCCACTACACGCAGATAAAAGGACAACTGGACTTTTAACACAAAATGTCCGAGGTTTTGGAAGATCGGACCAGGACCGCGACGACTGGCTTGCTTCTTTCAAGCGCCAGCACAGCCAATTTGATGAGGTGTTCCTTCAGGAAACACATGTCAATGAGCAGGATATCCCAGAATTAACTCGGCTTCACGCAGCACAGTGGGGGTACCGAGTTGGTCAAGAAAGTCCGTTACGTTCGTATTGGGCAGCTGCGTCGCTCGAGACTGGGGGAGTAGGCATGTTGATACATCCCCGGTCAAAATTTAGGGAGCTCCAACCGTGTGCCAAAGAACATTGGACGGACCACTTCATGCACTGCAAGGCGAAGTTGACAGCCACATAGTGGTTTTATGTAACGTCTATGCCCCAGTCGAGAAAGCTGCCAGAGAGGCCTTCTACTCGGGGCTGACCAGCATACAATTTCCATCGGAAGCACACCTCTATATTGGAGGTGACTTCAATTGTACATTGTACTAAGTACACGACAGATCTTTCACTTCAGCCGCTTCTGCGCACGACTCGCCCGCACTTCGCAGGCTTTTGACAAAATGGTGTTTGATGGACTCCATACAGCAGTGCATGCCGGAAGCCTCAGACGAAACAGGCATCATGGATTTTTACAAGAGATACCATACGTACTCGTATTCGCTGCCAGGGCTCCGTCGTGCAACCAGTAGGCTCGATAGGTGATATGTGAGTGATACGGCACGCTTATGGGCTACTTCCACGGAATTGGATACATTTGGACTAAGTGGAGATCATAAGGGGGTTATATTACATATTCGCAACCCGGAGAACCCGGTGCGCATTAAGAGAGAACCCCGAGTTTTCCCAGTTCAGCCTTACGCGGCACATCGAGTGGACAAATATGTACGGGTCGAGCTAGCTTACTTCGAGTTCGAGCTGGAACGTGAAAATTACAATGCCGCGACAGCTGCCGATGCATGGGATAAACTGAAGCACAAAATTGTCCTCAGTATTCTCAGGCACAAGAAAGCAGCCAAGAAGAGCCTGAAAAATACGTATCGCAAAAAGCTGAAACGTTTGTATCGTAGATATGATCAACAAATTAATCGAGAGGCTATTGCTGTACAGTCTGGACAGGAAGGAAGCGTTCAACTGTGGCCAAAGCTTCCACTGATCTGCTGCACGTGATTGCGGAGACGAAGAGAAACTGGTTACGGTCACGCAACGCAAATTATTCAGGACACATACGTGGAAAAGAGGGAAGACTACAAAGGCAATGTTTATGCGCATCCCTTGTCGGTTTGGTGACAACGTTATCCCCACCCTTCGCCCAGCGGAGGGCCACCCCCAACGGGGAGTCTTTGAAAAAGCAGAGACATTGGCTGATGCATGGAGTTCCATTCTGCAAGGTTCGGACTCTAGGGAAGGAAAGGAACTCGCGGCTGATTGGATGCAAGCTCAACCCACTGATGATGTTGGTGGTCTGGAAACAGAGACACTCTTCACCAAGGAAACTCTTACCTCTGCTTTCAAGGCATGTAAGCACGGGAAGGCGTGTGGTACAGATAGACTCGGTAACGATTGGTATATCCATTATTCACCGGAGCTCATACCTCTGACGCTCAAGCTTTTCCAATTCTGGTACAACGCCCACGTGTGTCCAACCTCCTTTTTGGAAAAGATGTATTCTGGCTCAAGAAGAAGGGCGACAGCAGTAACCCGCTCAACTACAGGCCCCTTTCACTTCTGAATACAAATTATAAGCTGTTCACACGAGTAATAGCGACGGCGTTAAGGCGGACTCTCGACAGCCGAGAACACACTCATCAGCATGGATTCGTGCCTAACCGTGACATACATGCCGTACTTGACTACTTCATGGCAGCTCAAGCCACGGTACCTCATTCACCGGAACTGCGTGATGCAGTTATAGCTTGACTTTCGCGAAGGCTTATGATACGCTCGATAGAGAATTTCTCTATGCAGTGCTTAGCCGCCACGGGTATCCGCCTCACCTCGTGGAGGTTATCCGAACACTACATACCGGCACGAGTGGTCGGCTCCTGGCCAACGGCTCGAGGTCGAGAAAAGTTTTTATCACACGGGGCGTACGACAAGGGTGCCCTTTGGCACCGATGCTTTTCATACTGGCATTAGAACCCCT
>NW_027152213.1:647977-656046 GCF_004359215.1 Bremia lactucae | reverse complement strand
ACCAACTGAAGACTCGGGTTCGACTTGCCAGTCAGAAGACGCTCACGATAGAACAACGAGCGATGGTGGCGTCGGCGGTTATTCTGGCGAAACTCCTATATATCGCAAGACACGCATGGCCAACCACACGAACGGTTCGACTAATGGAAAAGTACATTAAGAATTATGTCTGGCATGGAGTTTTCGACAAATTGGACACCCGATGTACTACGTGGATGACGGGAACGGTGGCCGGACTACGGCGAAAGGAAGGTGGACTTGCTGTCCCAAATTTACGCGCTGAGCTCTTGGCATTATCTGCGGTCACAGTGTCACGCTGGGGCTCTTCAGCTACAAAGACAAGCTTACTTATTGGCGAAGTGTTACTCCGCAATGGCAAGAAGCACGAATGTGCAGCGCAGAAGCTCACGATGGGATGGACAAGACGAAGAGTTACGGGTTTTGCAGCTGGCAGTACGCTCTGGGCAGCAGGGCGATGTGTGCTGGGGGAACATGCGGGGTCAGGCCATCACGGCGAGCATGTAGCTCAGGTCGCCAGATTCTATTCGCACATAGAGAAGCAGGTACCCACGAGTCTATTATGGGATGACACCTCATGTGAAATCGATCTCACAGCAATGCTGAGATCTGAGCTCTTGACAATCAGAAATTATTTCGCAACTCACTATGAATCGGTACAAATTGTGTGGCTACCATATTTGAACCTGAATAACTTCCCGTTGTTCACGCCTACTGGAGTGATTAAACCGGGCGCTGAGATGAAAGTGATGTGGGGCCGAGGCATCGTGGGGAGTATTCTCGGTTGGCACAAGACTAGCAGGACAAAGTTGACTTTTACGGCGAAGGACTCACGCTTTCTGTCAGCTTTACGACCGCTAATAGTCGCACTCATTGCGAATTTTCCCGAGATATTATATAATCGTGAACAGGCCACCGTCATCCCTGTCACAACGACGCCACCGGACACGCCTTTCGAGGTCCACACACGTCCATCCACCACCAGTGATGGTACCGTGCATCTCTCAGTTTTCACAGAACCTGGCCAGGTCTCTTACACGTTCGTTGTGGGCACATGGCAGGAGGCGAGCATTCCCCTCCAACAGTGGGCAGGGCAACAGTGCCGAATCGAGAAGGTTGGTCCACATCCGGCCCTGCACAGACTCGTTGACCTGAGGCGACGGAAAGGAGCGAAACCACATACACGCCAATACTATAAAGACGTGGTACGCGCGAGTGAACGCAGAATCGGACTCCAGGAAGTGGCCAACCGAAAGGAAGCGTGGGCTGCGGACAATTCGCACATCGCGGAGGGGCTGGGAACCGTGGATTGGATAGACATCCGCATTATCACAGGTGCTACGGTATGGGCGACCCAGTTATTATACCGCATAAAGATGAGGGCTGCCCACTGCCAGAGTGTCGAGATCTCGGGATCACCAAGGCGCATATATGGTGGAACTGTCGAGTAGCGAGACCACTATGGAGGGGGTTTCTGGGTAAGTGGATAGACCTCGGATTGCAACTGGAGGCTAATGATCCCCGTTCCATATTTAGTTCAGGTTGCAAATGGTGCCAACTAGAATTAGGCAGGTGCTGCAGCAGCTTTATGGAAACATGGCAGAGGCACAGAAGGAGGAGATATATAGCTGGTGCTATGACACCTTAAACGAGCGCTGGCGACTAGGAGTTTTGCAAATGCTTCAGGCCGTATGGAACCGACGATGCAGAAGCAGGGACGCGACGCTGGACAACTCGCTATGTCGTGCAATAGCCCTTCTTCGTGGTCGATTACCCCAAGGGCGGCTTACGTTACAAGAATTCGTTTTGACGGGACGACAAGATGAGGCGGTCTGTCGCGCGGCATGGGTCGTACATGCGGCTTTTGATGGCACTTCCGGCGGCTTACGGAGGAGCTCCGTTGTAAGGAGGACAGAGGGTACCGGATACTATTCTTTGATGGGGGTGCGCGAGGGAATCCGGGTCCCGGGGGAGCCGGATCCATCATTGTTGTGGGCGAAATGGCCTCCAATCTGCCAGCTATTATATGGATGGGCAGCTTCTCGCTCGCTGCCTCCGCCACAACTAATAACGTGGCTGAGTACAAGGGTCTCCTGTTTGGTCTCAGGAAGGCCCAGGCCTATAATCTGGATGGTCTTCACATGGTCGGAGACAGTAACCTCATATTGGGGCACATGAGGAGGAGGAAGCCGCCGAAAGCACGGCATTTGCAAGACCTATACCGACAATGCAGGACAATCGCAGATCGGTTGAATGTGGCCACATGGCAACATCATCTTCGACATTTCAATAAAATGGCGGATGCTCTGGCTAACATAGCTACGGACTCGAAGAAGAGCACACAAATCATCCAAGCGGACGTGAAGCGGCTCCCTCCACGGTGGAAAAGCGTCACGGAGGCACTAAGAGGGGACTTAGGTCACTGGATCGACATGAATGGGACAGCTCACGTTGATAAGATGCGCGGTGAAGCTGGACAACAGTAAGGCACGCCGTTGTAGTGTGCATGTGGTAGCATTTAGCAATACATAGCTACCAAAGCGACGAGGGATGTGTAGGCCTTAGTCGGACGGACAATTTCGGGTCGTTAGGATAATTAAATGACTGTAATGTACCAAAAAAAGAAGAAGTTCTACTCCGCGAAAAAAGACAACTATCTTGCTCTTCTTTGCGAGAGGTGGGGACTGTTTACGGCCGTGAGTAACGACGCATGGTCGTTCAAACGATAATAGGTCTATCTCTAATTAAATACATCCTAAACCTAGCCAGTGCATATTTCATGGCAAAGAGTTCCTTGTCATGCACTGGATATTTGCGATCATCTGGTTAAAGCTGACGCAACTGATAGCAAACGACGCGCCCAGCGCCTTCTGTATCCCATTGCATAAGCGCATAGCCTATTGCAAAACCGCTGGCGTCACAAACCACATGAAATGGTTGGTCTTGGTCCACAATCGCGAAAGTTAGGTATTGCTTCAAGCTTTGCTTGATACCATCAAAGGAACGCTGACAAGCAGCGTTTCATGACCATTTCACATCTTTATTTAACATTCATCAAAGATGTACAGTCATTTCGACATAATTGCGCGAGTACTTATGTAAGTACCTCGCTAATCCGATGAACTAACGAAGTCCTTTTACATCGACTGGTCCAGCCAAGCGGTGATCGCCTTGATATTTTCAAGATCAGATCGTACACCGTGGTCACCCACGATGCACCCAAGAAGTGTAGTTTCTCTTGCAGCGAATATACGCTTCTTGAAATTTGCATACAACTCATGCTTACGCATAAGTGTAAGAACCTTTCGGTCGTGGGTACGGTGTACTTCAACATCCGACATATCGTTCATTGCTCTGCTATGTACGATGTCGTCATGAAAATAGCTCAGAGCAATATCCTCCACCGATTTCAGCAGATTGGTTACACATCTGTTGAATGTCGCAGGGGGTCTTCTTAGCCCTTGTCACTCGTTGGCTCTTTGACATACCGTCAATGATTACGTCTCTTCGTGATATTGGCGTTAGAGCCGATACCGTTGCAGCGTTCAATTTATCGAACGCATGCTCAATCCGCCACCCTCCTATTGCTTTACCCACGCAGAAGGTCGGAGAGCTATGTGCGGAGATTGACTCCCTCACATGGCCCGCTGCCAAGCGATTGGCATTAAACAAATCAATCGCTGATACTTTTTCTCGAGGCAGTAGCCACAGCTTCATGACACAGTATTTTGAATCTGGTCTTAGGTCGGTTCCGTGTCGAGTGCAGTTGTTCTTAGGCAACTTGCCAGGTACGGATTCAAGGAATACATCCTTGGATTTGATCAAATTCTTATATTAAGGGTTTGTCTTCAAAGACTCCCAAAATTGAGACGTAGAACCCTCCATCCGAGTCTATTAGTCGAAAACACTTTTGTCCATCGATGAGCTGCTGAGAACCCGTTCATTTTCAAGAAATAATATTGCCGACCGAATATCGGCCACCTACCATCTGTGACAAGTACGCAGATCTGTTTAACTTTGCCACTACTCAGATCACGCAAGCACCGTTGCGGTCCTAGCGTTGGTAATTGAGTTATCTCCGAAGTATACTTCGGAGACGCTATCAGATCAAGTGTATACGTGCCTACACTTGATTCTGTTTACTGCGACATTCAGTGTGTCAGATTCTTCTTCAAGACTTATTTCTATAGGTACCTGACAACTTATTCCTCGTAATCTTGGAGACTTTTTCCCTCCATTTTCGAAACTTATTTCCACAATTTTAATTTGAAGGTTTTCCGGTTTTCCTCCCCAAGTGTCTCTAGATGTGATTGCGCAATTACAGCGAGACCCCTCCGATCGATTCTCCAGTCTAGGACTTTCGCAAATCTTCTTAGATGTTGCTTTTGAAATACGGACTGCCAACATTCTGCTGAAAGTGGTAGAGGTTGGAGAGGTGCACGGGATGAAGGGCTAGGCTTCACCCGTTGACATACCTCGCAAGCACGAATGTACTTGCGCACGAACTGATACTGGCGGGCCAGTAAAAGTCGCGACTTACTGTGAGATAAATTTTCTCACACCCACTATACCCACTTGTTGGTGAATCGTGACACTCATATATGATGCGCAAGCGCAAATCATTGTGGGTTGGGACGACGACACGTGAAGTGTCGCCGGTAACGGCTGTGTAATACAATAAGCCGTTACGTGTTGTGTATCGATCGGATGACGATCGATATAAAGCCGGTAAATCTTTAAAAGTTTTATCGGATGGATTCATTAAATGATCCATCAAACATAGAAGGTCCTTATCTTCTTTGTAGGCTTTCTTTATGTCATCAACTAAGGTTGATGACGGAACATTCGTAGTAAGTGTTGCAACAGTAAAATTATTTTCACTGTTGGAGTGCACTGCTGACTCGAAATCGGGTCGGCGTGATAACGCATCAGCGACGACATTAAGTCGTCCTGGTTTATATTCGACGGAGAAGTTATACTCCGCGAAGAAGGATAGCCACCTCGCCATTCTTTGCGAAAGGTGTGGGCTGTTTACGGCCGTGCGTAATGACGCATGGTCCGTATATACGATGAACGGTCGTCTCCGAGGAGATGGACCCTAAATTTAGCAAGTGCATATTTCATGGCAAGGAGCTCCTTCTCGTGCGCTGGGTTATTGCGTACAGCTGGTTGCAGCTGACGCGACTGGTAACAGACGACGCGCTCCGCGCCGTCTGTATCGTATTGCATTAACGCACAGTCGATTTCGAAATTGCTGGTGTCACAGACCACATGGAATGGTCTGTCTTCATCTGCAATCGCCAAGATGGCCGGTTGCATCAAGCTTTGCTTGATACCTTCAAAGGAACGCTGACAATCAGCGTTCCATAACCATTTCTCGTCTTTTTTCAAAAGACGAGAGAGATGAACTGTCATCTCTGCATAATTGCGTGAGTACTTGTGCAAGGACGCCGCTAATACAAGGAACTTTTTAAGTCCCTTGCAATCGACTGGAACTGGCCAGTCGGTAATTGCCTTGATCTTTTCGTGATCAGGGCGCACGCCGTGTTTACCGACGTTGCACTCAAGAACTGAAAATTCGCTTGCAGCAAATATATACACTTCTTGAGATTTGCGTACAACTTATGCTTTCACATAAGTGTAAGAACCTGTCGAACGTGATTTTTATAAACTTCCATGACCGTATTTCCGTCTATAGCCCGTCTATGGTCGAATACATAGTCAAAATAACTCGGTGTAATTCTCACATCGGTCTCAACAGATTCGTTACGCGGCGTTTCTAAACTCCTGTGGTATACCTAGCCATTCCTAGAGCATCCCACTGGGAGTGCTCACTGCTGTGTACAGGATGTCCCGTTCACGCAAAAGGATCTGATAAAATCCATCCATTAGATCGATAGACGAAAGATAATACTCTTGGACATACCATCTATGATTACGTCTTTTCTAGGTATCGGCGTTTGATCCGGTACCGTTGCAGCATTCAGTTTGTTGAATGCGTGCACTATCCGCCACCCTCTTGTGGCCTTTCGCACACAGAATGTCGGTGAGCTATGTGAAGAGGTTGACTCCCTTACATGGCCCGCTTTTAATCGATCGATAAATTCTTTATCGATTGCAAGTACTTGTTCACGAGGCAGTGGCTACTGCTTCATGACACAGTCGGTTTGAGCTCGATCTCATGTCGAGGGCCTTAATCCTTAGGCAACTCGCATGGAACTGTTTCAGAGAATACATACCTGAATTCAATCAAATCCCTGTATGAAGGATTTGTCTTAAGTGACTCCCAGGATTAAGTAGTATATCTCTAAATCCGAGTCTTCACATCGAGGACATTTTCATCCATTGATGAGCTGCTGAGAACCCGTTCGTTCTCTGCAAAAATTACCGCCAAGTAAAGGTTACGTATTTGTCCTCTGTGACGAGTACGCAGATCTGCTTGATTCTACCACTATGCAGATCTCTCAAGAACCGTTTAGGCTCTAGAATTAGTAATCTTCCAATGGATAAGCTTTTCAAATGTTACCATGTAAAGTAATATTCTCCAAATATTATGTACCTTTTGGATAATATATTAATAAACAATCTTTAAGTATTAATTTCATGTAACACTTCAAAATTGTTAATTAATGTATTTTGATTCTATATAATAAAAGAAATTAATGCTATGAGTCAGGTAATCAGGTAATCTAACTAATAGTGTCAATTTATCGAATCAAGTGTAAATTACTTTTATTTCACCTGTAGGCGGGCACGTCGTAATGCGGCCACGCTCTACTTAGACACACACCCTAGCACAGCGAGGAAGCGGTTTAACCTGCTTCTCTTGCGTGCAGTGAGGTAGTTGTGGTGGGCGCATTAGCGACCTCACCCAACACACTAAGTACTTTAGTTGAGTGTCATCACGGGAGCGGTAATCCGGCTCCTCGTGCACGTACTAAGTAGGAAGAAGTTTTCAGACTGATTTATAATAAATCACATTAAATATAAAAACCTATTTCTACTAATCAAAACCTCATCTTCATAGATAGCACTTAATATGTATTGCGAGCGTATCTTTATTCGCGTAACGGATGACGCTAGCCGTCATATCTCCTACTTTAAATGCGCCTATGCGCATCACATATACAAGGGTCGGTCAGAAATTTGACAACACCCGAGTGCGCGGTCTAATTACTTTAATTAGGTAATTGACCATCCCCTTAAGTACACCAAGTGTACTTAACGTGGACTGTGTAGCATTAGGGCAACTTTAGCCCGTTACACCATCCCCCTCTTTAGAACGAATTTACATTTTTAAATTTGTCAAAGAGGAGAGACGAACTGCGAGCAGCTTTACGCGCCGCTAGTTCACGATCACTTTAGCGCACGTGTCTCCGTACACGGCACCCAAGATGCCACCTAAAAGGGGTCACGTTGGTGGGTCGTCTGCGAAGACGCCCACTCAACCTCGCACTAAGCGAACGCGCCGCGTTAACAAGCCGGCAGAGTCCAATGCCTTAGACGAAACGCCGACAGCTACTGCTGCTGACGAGTTAACGGGGCTTAAGGATCCATTCCACTTTAACAGTGAGGATGCTGGTCCGTCGCTGATTGTCGACTACAATGAGTCGACATCGTTGCCGTCACCTCATAGTAGTGATGCGGACAACGAGCTAATGAGGAAGGATGAGGGCGCATTATTGCCCATCCAAACTTCTCTCATGGCTCACAACATGGAGACAGCAGCATTTACGAATGCTGTCTCGTCGTCTACGCTGGATAGCTTAGCGACAGGTAATGAGAGCGCAGACCATAAAGGCGCAGCCGCTTCTCCGTTGGGTAGAACCACAACGCCTTATGCTCAGACCATAATCCATAATGGTTCTGACACAGGGGATTCTGAGCCTAAAGCTCCGCCGACGACACGTGAACGTGCTCAGTCGGTGTCACAAGCCAGTCGTTTAGAACGCGGCTATGTGACGGGTGGCATTCCAAAGATGCCCCCTCCATCTAAATGGCCTCGTTTAAACGGGCCAAAAGCGTCGCCTTTAGAGCGCGCTCTTGTAGAC
>NW_027152213.1:628459-643215 GCF_004359215.1 Bremia lactucae | reverse complement strand
TGTGCTTTCGCACTAGACACACTTTCCTGGTGTCTAACCTCGAAGTCTGGTCTGCGCGATAAAGCGTCAGCCAAGACATTCGACTTACCCGGCTTATATTCAACTTTGAAATTAAATTCAGAGAAGAATGTGAGCCATCTTGCCATTCTAGGCGAGAGGTGCGGTGAGTTTATTGCGGTCCGCAGTGATGCGTGATCCGTATAAACCACAAATGGTTCGGTGCCCAATAGGTGCACACGAAACTTGACAAGAGCATACTTTATTGAAAGTAGCTCTTTGTCATGCACAGGGTAATTCAGTTCCGCGGCTTTTAATAGCCGGGACTGATAAGAGATGACACGGTCAACGCCGTCGTCATCCTTCTGCATGAGCGCGCTGCCGATTGCAAAATTACTTGCATCGCAGACGACGCTAAAGGGCTTATCCGCGTCTGGCAATGCCAAGACCGGTGCCTCTACAAGAGATTGCTTCACTGATGTGAACGCATCTTCTTGTTCTTTTAACCAAACCCATTCTGTGTCCTTTTTAAGGAGATCAGATAATGGTTTAGTTTGCTCCGCATAATTCTTGCTATACTTATGCAAGTAATTAGCGAGCCCTAGGAATTGGCGCAAATCCTTCACATGCCGTGGGATTGGCCATTCCTTTACTGATTTTACCTTGTCTGGGTCTGCTCGTACACCATGTGTACCAACGATGCAGCCCAGTACAGGTATCTCAGGGACCCCTATGACGCACTTTTGCAAGTTGACGTACAATTGGGCGTCCTTTAAAGTCTGCAACACAGCGTCTAAATGACGCTTGTGCGACTCTATTGCGCTCAGCCCGTCCTCGGCCCTACTATGCACGAATACATCGTCAAAGTAATGAGGCGCGTAGGCACGGTGCTGACGCATCACGTGAGCCACCACTCGGTTGAATGTCGCTGGTGCGTTTTTCAAACCTTGGGGCATCACAAGCCACTCCCAAAGCATACCGCTTGGGGTGCTTACTGCCGTTTTGGCTACATCGGACTCTCTCATGAGTACCTGATAGTAGCCATCCTTCAAATCCAACGCGGAAAAGATAATTGATTTTCCCATGGAGTTCAACAAAACATCTTTCCGCGGGATTGGCATTTGAGCCGGTAAGGTCGCCGTGTTCAGCTTATTGTAAGCATGAACCACGTGCCATTCACCTGTAGCTGTACGCACAGAAAAGGTCGGGCTGCAGTGAGGCGATTTGCTCTCACGCACATGTTCCGCCTTGGCTCGCTTGTCGAAGAACTCATCGATATAATCGACTTGTTCTTTCGGCAACGGCCATTGCCTGGTCACACAATACTTGGTGCCAGGTTCGAGGTCTATTTCGTGCCCATGTCCCTATCTGCTGGTAGGCGGCTCGGCACTTCTTCTAGGAACACATCGCGATGTTTACACAGAACCTCAAAGAACGGACTGTCTCTCAAGGCATCCCAGCCTTGAGCAGCGAAACATTTCTTTTTGCCCGTTTCTAGGACGCTCTCGTCCATTGTGGACCACGAGCAACAGTCCACTAAGTTTTCTTCTGGAACTGGTGTGACAGTTTCGTGGATCTTTCCTTCCTTTAATTCGGCAAAGAACAGATCCCACGACATCTCCGGGAGATTTACTATCTCCTCGGCAGATTTACAGACTTGCCAGAGCATTTCAATTGAGAATACCTCCACAACTTCGTCTTTGACGGCTTCGAACGCCTCATTCGAAGGCCCGAGCTCTTTATTAGGAACTGATCCAAAGGCCACTCGTTTGGACATGCCTTTGATCGTCCAATCTGTCAGGTACTCGTTCTTCGAGTTACTAAGACCTTTGTCTGGGAAGCGGGTGCCGTTGCTCTCCTGGCTAACGCACCCCTTCCAACCGCACCAGGCTCTTGGCACTGTGCCGGTTTATGCGACGCATGACTTCCTGTCAGCTCGCCGTCTACTGCCACAGGCTCTCGGCTCTGTGCAGGACATTCGGACGCATGACTACTTGTCATCGTCCTATTCACTACCTCAGTCTCCACGAGCTGGGTAGGAATTGGTGACGTTTGACATCCCGTCAACGCACCCTCAACTGTGTTCGACACGACATCAGTTGCATACACCTTTCGCAGGAGCACATCCTTTCCGGTGTCCTGCGTACAGTTCGCAACTGTGCGTGTACGCCAGTCTATCCATGGTTGGTGTTTTGCTAACCATGGCATGCTAGGATGATCTCATACGGACTCTCCATACCTAGCACTAAGAGCTTCTCTTTACCTGGTCATAGTCTCGTACTTGAGCGCTATAGACCAGCAGGTCTGAGGTCCAGAACTTCGAGACCTCAGGGACAATGCTACCCATTTGTTTCGACAACTCTGAACTTAAAAGTGGCTTCAGAGTCCGCTTCAGCAGGGTATCGCGCTTCCACTGCGCTCCTGCATTTCCCGACCCCTCAGTGGTCGATGCAGAACTCATGCGCCTCGCACGCTGGTTCTTGCCATCGCCGTTTGGGAAGGGAGTCTTCTTGCTGGGCATCTTCGCCCCAGCAGGGACCCTGGCATAGCAGCGAACCATCATATGGCCGCGCTTGCCGCATTTATAACAGACAACGTCTGCATTACCCAACTCCATGAGAGTGGCACCTGACCTCTCGGCCGACGGCTTATACCAAGCTGTCGCCGAGGCACTGATGTAGGATTGCTCTTCAACTAAGGCAATTCGGATTGCCTCTTCCATCGTCGACGGCACCTTTCTGAAAAGGCCTGTCGCGATGGACCATGCCGTAGTCCGTTCATAAACGTGGGCACCTTAATGAGCTCCGGAATCGGACCTACGGTAATGGACGCCGACAGAGAGCGCATCTTTTGCACATACTCTTGCAGAGATCGCTTCGCCTGTCGAGCTTTAAAGAAGCGCGCCTGAAGCAACACTTCGTTGTTCGGCGGCTGATACATGGCGCGAATCTTTTCCTTGAAGATCGCCTATGCATGGAACGCCTTTTTGTCCGCCATAAGCGCCGAGTAAGCCCACTCTGAGGCCTTACCGCGGGGATGCGACATGGCGTACGACACCACCCGGCTGTCGTCCTCAAAGAGCTGCGCGACACCGCATTGCTCCACGCCTAAAAGCCAGTGGACAATCGTGTGCGCTGCAGTTCCATCGAACTAGGGCGGATCCATCCGAATGGGCCTCGGCTGATGCGGCCGGGCAAAGAGCATCTCAACAGTCCTGTTGAGAGCCTCGCTCCGAGCCTGCTCATGCCTCAGCTCATCCTGAGTCTGAGTGACGGACTCCACCGCAGCATGGCCCTATGCCTCGGACGCGGCTTTCCGCTGTCCGAGCACGAATGCCTCAAACTGCTCCAACTGAGCAACATGTTACTCAGGAGGACTACCCAGAAGCCTGGCCAAGGCTTCTTCACCAAGTCCCTGCGCCATAAGCCCAGCCACCTCCCGATGAAGCTCGGGAGGTAAAGAAAATGAACCCAATCAATATTGAGGCTCATCCTCACGTACACACGCAGAGATGCGGGTCGTGGGAAGGATTTCAAGTGCTACCAAGTGTAGGCGGGCACGACGAAATGCGGCCACGCTCTACTTAGCACACACCCTAGCACAGCGAGAAAGCGGTTTAACCAGCTTCTCTTGCGTGCAGTGAGGTAGTTGTGGTGGGCGCGTAAGCGACCTCACCCAACACACTAAGTACTATAGTTAAGTGTCGTCATGGGATCGGTAATCCGGCTCCTCGTGCGCACTTACTAAGTAGAAAGTAGTTTTCAGACTGATTTATAATTAATTACATTAAATTAAAAACCTATTTCTACCAATCAAAATGTCATCTCTGTAGATAACACTAATATGTATTGCGAGCCTTTCTTTCTAGATACCTCAAGTAACGGATGACGCTAGCCGTCAATCATCATGGATAACGCTAGCCGTCATCATGGATGATGCTAGCCGTCATACCTCCTAATGTGAGTGCACCTATGTGCATCACATACTCAAGTGTTGGTCACAAATGTGAACCACACCCGAGTGCTGGGTCTAATTACTTTAATAAGATAATTGACCATCCCCTTTAAGTACACAAAATGTACTTAACGGAGACTGTGTGACATTAGAGCAACTTTAATTCGTTACACCATCATCACGTACACACGTAGAGTTGCGGGTCGTGGGAAATTTCAAGTGCTACGAAGCGTAGACGGGCACGTCGTAATGCGGTCACGCTCTACTTAGACACACACCCTAGCACAGCGAGGAAGCGGTTAGACCGGCTTCTCTTGCGTGCAGTAGGGTAGTTGTGGTGGGCGCGTTAGCGACCTCACCCAACGCATTAATTACTTTAGTTAAGTGTCGTCATGGGAGCGGTAATCCGGCTCCTCGTGCGCACTTACTAAGTAGAAAGAAGTTTTCAGACTGATTTATAATTAATCGCATTAAATTTAAAAACCTATTTCTACCAATCAGAATGTCATCTCTATCGATAACACTAATATGTATTGCGAGCGTATCTTTGATACCTCAAGTAACGGATGACGCTAGCCGTCAATCATCATGGATAACGCTAGCCGTCATCATGGATGATGCTAGCCGTCATACCTCCTAATGTGAGTGCACCTATGTGCATCACATACTCAAGTGTTGGTCACAAATGTGAACCACACCCGAGTGCTGGGTCTAATTACTTTAATAAGATAATTGACCATCCCCTTTAAGTACACAAAATGTACTTAACGGAGACTGTGTGACATTAGAGCAACTTTAATTCGTTACACCATCATCACGTACACACGTAGAGTTGCGGGTCGTGGGAAATTTCAAGTGCTACGAAGCGTAGACGGGCACGTCGTAATGCGGTCACGCTCTACTTAGACACACACCCTAGCACAGCGAGGAAGCGGTTAGACCGGCTTCTCTTGCGTGCAGTAGGGTAGTTGTGGTGGGCGCGTTAGCGACCTCACCCAACGCATTAATTACTTTAGTTAAGTGTCGTCATGGGAGCGGTAATCCGGCTCCTCGTGCGCACTTACTAAGTAGAAAGAAGTTTTCAGACTGATTTATAATTAATCGCATTAAATTTAAAAACCTATTTCTACCAATCAGAATGTCATCTCTATCGATAACACTAATATGTATTGCGAGCGTATCTTTCTAGATACCTCGCGTAACGGATGACGCTAGCCGTCATCATGGATAACGCTTGCCGTCATCATGGATAACGCTAGCCGTCATATCTCCTAATGTGAATGCACCTATGTGCATCACATACACAAGGGTTGGTCACAAATGTGAACCACACCCGAGTGCTGGGTCTAATTACTTTAATTAGGTAATTGACCATCCCGTGAAGTGCACCAAGTGTACTTAACGGGGACTGTATAACAGTAGGCAACTTTAGCCCGTTACATATGCACTAATTGCCACTTGGTTCTACGAACCCCTAAATCCCTTGAACTAGGATTCATTAAGCTTAATAAGCTTGTACAACTCCCTGAGATGTTAAACTCATTAGTTCAATAGAACTAAGAGACTCTGAGTCCAAAAGTCTTCCTCTGACTTTAGGAGCGAGGTAGCTCCGCTATAGCTACAATGCAAACGCATACATCAAACATCACTTCTCCTAGCACTATGTAAAACAATTCTAATAAAAAATACTTGTTACGTTATGAATAAAGCTCTAGCACCTGCTATAATGATCAAATTGAGAATCCGTCGCATGGAGTGATTGACACCAGGCAAAATCTTCTTCGGTCACTTAAAGAGTCGTCGAGACTTGTATCGTGAATGCTATCAAGTGGTCGAATCGTGACGTCGCACATTTCCATGGTAACACACGAAAGCTGAGCTTCAAATGTCTGACTGGCATCTGTAACAAAAGCATTGAGAAGTGAGGCGACAGCAGATTCCGCGTCGAAATGAGTGCTTGGCAATTGTTGTTTTTGCCTTTTGCTGTTAACAGACGCGACTAAGACATCGGCCGTAATATTGCCTACCATTTCCACAATCGCTTGATCATCGACTTCGACCTGCAATTGTTCATTCTGTAAATCACGTAAAATTATTGAAAGGCGGCGATACCTCCACTTCCATGGGGCATTAATTGTGCTGCTACCTTTGCGAATTTGGCATGTGCTTTTACAAGCTCCAAAATGACGTTGCGCGACTATATCTTGTAAGAAAAACTCTTCAAGCGTTTGTTCACATTCCATGCAATATTTCTCTGCCAAATGCGACGTAAATTGTGGTAAGACGCTTGATTCACTCCCTAAATAGCGATTGAAGTACATACGTTCAACGCGGACATTTTGTACCAAAGCGTGGCCTATACTTGGACATGATTTTAATTTCTCTATCGTCGCGAATGTAGTCTGTTTAATATTTGTAAAATTAGAAAGGGGTTTCTCAAGGCCTGATAGTCTCTTCTCTAATTTGATCGACTTTAAGTCGTCTAAAGCCAAGAATCGAAATAATGTCTGAGGTGTAGTATTAGCAAGTAACCGATTTGAGAGCGCTTGGAGGCTTACAACAATTCCGATTATTTCAATAGCCCCACAATGCTTCAGTAAACGAGCAACAAAGCGTTTATCGGCGTGCTGATCCCAAAGGTTCACAGTCATTGAATCTTGCACCGAGTCAAACATCACCAGTTTGCATAGCAACACACCATGCAACTCGTTAGCCTTGGCCTCTTCTTTTCCAATGTAAGCTCTTGCTTTTTCGTTCAGTAACTGCAATTTGCAAACAACCGATGCGACCGTATTTTCATGTAAATCCTTGATCATTACCCTATTATTTATTTTCTTTGGTGTCTTTCCTTCAATCATTCCAGTTTCTCGACAATTGTGCTTGTACCATTCAATCATCGGATACAGATCCTTTATAGAGGTACCTTGCGTACTAAAGTACCGGTCTTTACGATACAACAACTGGGCTGTTGACGAAATTGCAGATTCCTCATCACGCAAAAAAAATTGCGCTTCTACATTTCCCCGATAGAGTTTAATGCAGCATAAAGAGAATTTAATAATGTCTCCTACTTGTAGTTCTGCGTCGGCACTCTTCACTTGCACGCGATCCGATATATCCTCAGACGTGGACCGATGCACCAACGTAGGCTGGGCTTCTCCCCAACACGTGACCTTGAAAAACTGTCGAGTCGCATCTCCCACAAGCAGAACATGGCATGGCTGGATGCGCTGACGTGCTACTAATGTTCTTTTTCCCATTGCGATTTGCTGCACGGCCGCAATAAAGTGCACTCGTTCTCCGACATGGGCGCGTGCGGTCTTCAGCAAGATTGTGTCCATTTCACAGAATCGTGATGTCTGATAGGCTACAGCACATTAACGCTAATGATAGGTTGTTCTTAAAAGATATTGCTTACCTTGGTCCAATCACAGCTGATTTCTGATTCTCTTCGGCAACTTCAATTCTTCCGTTGTACTTAGCATGTTCCAAGTCAATGCCGGTGCAATCTCTTCCCTAGACGTGGCTGTTGACCTCGTGTACACTGTTGGCGCATCCTGTCGCTTCATAGCAACTTTATCAAACTCAAGTGATGTGCTAGCAACACGCCTATTCCCCGTCAACACGACCTTCCAGCGCAAAGTGCAGCTTTCCAAAGCTTCCAGCGGTGACGGATGCGCGTTGCATATATCTGTGAAGGGAGTAGTTTTAGCTTCTTTCTTAAAACCAACCGATGTGTTTGATGAGGTAAAAAAGATAGACCAACAGCTGAAGCAGCTGCTAAGATTCAATAGAATCGAAAATGTCGCGCTTGTTCGAGCGGAAGTCGCACTAGCCGGCGACAGATTGCTTGCAACCTCGCTGACGTCTGAGAATGCGACGCCGATGCGCAAGAGCATGCTTACGGTGCAGCAAGGGGTGTGTGCAGATGTGCTTAATGTATTGAAGAGCGAGGAGGGCGTCAAAATTTTGCCCAGAGAGGTGGAGACAAGCGCGCTTGATGTACTTATACGAGCTGATGCTGATAAAACTGCAAACTGTGCAGTTGAGTTGGAAGTTGTCGCAATGGTCCCATGGAGTGGTTCAGAGGCTAAAATTCTCGAGCTACTTCAAGCTGTGGAAGAGAATATGGAAATTGTTTTTGCTGGCCTATCTAATGCGACACTAGTCAGTGTCAATGTGCAGCTGCATGTGGCATCCAAGTTGCCAAACGTGGCACTCGCGACTTTAAGCGAAAGTAGGGCGACCTTGACTTTTAATCCTCCTTCATATGAAGAGTCTTTGGGCATTTTTGCGCTGGTCGCGGTGCTTCTCGTCATGATGATGGCTGTTGTAGTCCAAAAAAAGCGCAATGACCAACACTGCCATGATCGCTTCGAGCGTGCGAATCACGCCGCTCAGATCCGTCGCGTTTCCATTCGTATGAGCCCTGACCACGAGAAACAGCACTACGAAGGTGAGGAGGACAGTCTTTTGTAAGTGACATTATTCGTTGAATTTCGCGACGAGCGAGTGTGTAGCCCCAATCAACAAATTTAATTTTTATGAGTGTTTAAAGTTATCCTTCTTTACTTAAGAATTTGCATAACGCTAAGAGCTATTTTTGCTGTACTTAGTCGAAAAACACATTAGGTGAGCGAGACAATGTCGGCAGCTACGACATCGTCTTCTACCTCTAATTCAAAGGACGGCAGGCTAAGCTTACTTGTATCACTAGTGCTTGGATGTGCAACATCAAATGCCGTCGTTCTGACTTCTTCTCGAGTCACTTCAGAGCAGTGGATGACGTTCGAAGCTCCTCCCCATGGCGCTTTGCACAAAACGATGTCACACTTATACTCATCAGCTTCATCCTCGGATGTTTTAATCATGACACTAGTCACGTTGTTGATAGATGAGCTCCCACTTATCATCAAACATACATGTCCATCTTTAACCATGCTCCAATATTTTGCAAGAAGCTTACAAAAAAGTCAGGCTCAATGTTAACAAGATCCGCTGAGTGCAGCATACGCACCTGTTCTGAAGATTTGCTATCTGAGGCATCATTAACGCAATCTCTTGTTTCCAAGTACAAAGATTGGCCTCCAATCACCACAGTGCCACGAGCACACAATTTTCCATTTGCCAATTCTCTTTTCATCCAATCTGTACGAAGCAACAAGTCAAACAAAGATTTAAGAAGCGTTTCCGACATACCTGCATGTGCCGCCTCTTCTTCCGGAAAATCTTCACCAAGACCGAAAATTGCTGTGTTGGCCACTATGCACTTTATTCCGCCAAACCTACAACAATCGTTTCGTGACTTACTGCGATAAATTTGCTCGTAATAGGTACAAAATTAACTAACCAAAAGCTAAAGTGGGCGTCGCCAAAGTATTCTTGATATATTTTAAGTTCATTTCGATTATAATACTCATTGGCTGCAGCCGCAAAAACCTATCGCAAATCGAGTCAGTTAGTACAAAAGAACTATGCTACTAGTAATAATAACATACTAGGTGAATTTGTGGGCTAAGATGATTTAGCATCTCTTGAAACGCTGCGACCTGGGCGCCATAGAATTTTTGACTTGGAGTTGCATTGACAAAATTGCCACAAATTACAACAAAAGCAGGCCGTTGGGAGTTCAAGATTTTTATTGCGCCGAGAAATGCTTCTGACTCGACTAACCACGAAGAACCACCGCGATTATCTACTTCTGCTTGAGCAGAGGCCTGGCCAAGCTTTGGACCAGAAAGCTTAAATTGGCATTGTAAGAAGTCCACAGATAAAATAGGATCTGTCAGTAAAATAATTAAAACATGTCGTCATATTCACGCCAACCTGCATAAAGAAGAAGTTTTCAGTCCAATGGTTTTGAAGTTCGTGCGTGAGTCCTATATAATTATGATTGCGTGCATACAAACATCTGCCACGGCTGATTGATTTGAAAAATCGAGGGTATATCCCTTCATTAACCCTTAAATTAGTAGTAAATTAAACGATCTGACGAAGATTGCATTGATAAACTTACCTGGCAAGTGCAATACACTTTTGCGTCTAAAAATATGCATTAAGACGTTTCTGTCTTGTGTCGATAGTCCATTAATTTGGTCTTGTAAAGCGTCAAAGTTGTATTTGGTAATTTCGAGTGCATCGCGATTTTTTTTTAAATCCGCAACAAATTTAGCGAGCGGAAAAAGCTCTGTTCCGCGGAAATGAGTCGACGGCTGCGGCAACAAATTGTGGCAAGCGAAATCGATGCCTTTAAAAAACGGATGTGCTACGTAGTTACATTCATCGTGTTATAGACTTCTTACGTAAAGAACGGATGCATTACCTTTTACTGCTTTCATTGCACTGGCTTTCGAGCCTCCAAGACGCGCATGTGGGTTTTTCTGAAGTAATTTTATGATTAAATCTCTGGATTCATCAGAAAGGTAATCTGGCATATAGTAACTTCCATCTTGAACGCGAAGAAAGGTTAGATAGGCGCTACCACCGCCAAAAGGTGTTTCTCCTGTCAAAAGTTGATAGACAATACAGCCAAACGCCCACATATCGCTAGCGTAGGTCGATTCTTCGTTTGCTATCGTCTCTGGGGGCATGTATTCAGGCGTACCAACAAAATTCGGCCCATTTAGCTTCGAGATGTCCAAATTTTTGGCTGTACCAAAGTCAATGATCTTCAAGTGACCGCACAATTCTTCGCAAACAACCATATTCTCTGGCTTAAGGTCACGATGAAGCACTTGATTCATGTGCATGTACTCAACGGCGTTTACGATGTCTGCCAGATAAAATCGTGCGAGGTCCTCATCAAGTCCGAGCTGCCGTCCTTCATGTAGCAAGTGGCTCAGCAATTCGCCACCGGTCAAAAGTTCCAATAAAAAGTACAAATTCTTGTCGTCTTGGAATGTCTGGTATAAGCGAATTATGTTTTGATGACGCAGGCGATTAAGCACGTCTTTCTCCATATTGATCTCATTAAAAATATTTTGATGACGTATACGAAGTCGCTGGATGCGCTGTTTTTCAATAATTTTTAAGGCAAACTTCTCACCCGTCGCCTTGTGTGTGGCCTCTACAATGCGTGAGAAATTGCCCTCTCCAAGATGTCTGCCCTGCACGAATTCTTCAATGCTCGGCTTGTCAGTCGCTTTCTTCGCTGCGACGATGCAGCGATGAAATGGTTGTATTGAAATAAAATACGATCATACAGTGGTAAGATACTTGCAGATTATGCAGTCATGAAAATATTATGGAAGGTCTCGGACGTACGGCTAATGGTCATGTTGGACTGTTAGAAGCTGACCCTTCCGTAAATTAGAATAAATTATGTAAGCTTATGTAACAATATTATTGACACATCAATGTGCTCGAAATGGAGCCATAGAGGGAGACGGAAAAATAACTCTACAACGGACGAAGGACGCTGAGCCGCCGCCTTGCAATCTCTCGCGCGAAGCCCTCATTACGAAGTAGTAAATATCTCCAAGCCGCTGACTTTGCTGGTACGAATTTGCTTCGCGTTCGTATTAGCGCAGCTTCTTGCATTGCTGCAGTTGCCATTAGAAATTATTCTATTATTTTCATCATATCTGCACGTCTGATAAAATGTTTAGCTAGTCGACAGGCTTATTGCAAGAATTTTGAAGGCCAATTCTGGTAGATGGAATGCTTGAAAGCTAAGCGGCTTCAAAGAAATCTATAAACTGACTGATTTGAATTTGTAATGTTTTGTGTGGTGACAATAGAATTGCAACTCTTTTGACAGAATGGCCCGTAATGAGAACCCTTTCGACATGCAGATTAAGCTCCTCATGATTGGTGACAGTGGTGCGTACTAAAATTGCATTTTGCGGAGCTTGTAGAATGATCTAACGGTCGAATTCTTGCAGGCGTAGGAAAAACGTGCTTGCTTTTGCGCTATGCAAATGATTCTTTCTCTCAAACGTTTATCACGACCATCGGTATAGACTTCAAAATAAAAAACATAGAACTCGACAACAAGAAGGTGAAGCTGCAGATCTGGGATACAGCCGGTCAGGAACGCTTCCGCACGATTACGACGTCGTATTTCCGTGGCGCGCAAGGTATTCTATTGGTATATGACGTCACAGATCGGGCATCTTTTCAGAGCATTCGTAACTGGGTCGGCCAGATTCAACAACATGCCGACGTTCACGTTAATAAAATCCTGATTGGCAACAAGTGCGACATGACAGATGATAAGGTCGTAAGCACAGAGGAGGGTCAGGCATTAGCGAACGAGTACGGTGTCAAATTCTTTGAAACGAGTGCAAAGAACAATATTAACGTGGAAGGCGGCTTCATTGAGATTGCGCGCGAAGTAAAGGACAGACTTACGGAAGAGGGTGGACCGCACAAAAAAGAAAATGTCAATCTTAACGCAAAAGCGGCACCTGCGAAGAAGGCCTGTTGCTAGTGCTCTTAATTTCCTTGATTTCGGTGGCGTCGCAATTTAATTAGCGCTTAGTCGATGCATACTGCCGAGCTTATTTTTTTTATAAAATTACACTTACTCAAGTGCCTCATGCAAATGCGACATCTACGCAATTTATCCTCTACTAGAAAGTGGACACAAGAGTCAGCTTCAGTGAAGGATTTTCACGAAATTATGCGATTGTATCAGGCCTTGTCTCGTTAGCTTTTTTATGGCGTTAATGCCTGAAAGGACCCGGAAGGTTGCGCTTCTTTTCGTGTACGAGATGGGGTTGTAAGAGATACAGGCATATACATCCCTGATCCTTTCGAAAGGCGACTTCCGATATTTTAGGACCAAATACATGCTTCAGCCGACTGCATAATGTGACCTTTGTAGATATCTTTAATGGAATTAATAGGGTAATTTTTGAAAGCTTAGAGAATTTTCTTATAACAAAATGTGATTGCGACTTTGTCGTTCGTTTTTACGCTGCACATCCCGCAAGTGCTTGGAACACTCGTTAATGGACTGAAGAGGGTCCACTGCTCTATTGGTATAGAGCACACAGTGGTCAATTGACCGCTGTGCGCTAAAGCGCCAAGTGCAGGCCAGCACGTCGTAATGCGGCCACGCTCTACTTAGACAGACACCCTAGCACAGCGAGGAAGCGGTTAGACCGGCTTCTCTTGCGCGCAGTGAAGTAGTTGTGGTAGGCGCGTTAGCGACCTCACCCAACGCACCAAGTACTTTAGTTAAGTGTCGTCACGGGAGCGGTAATCCGGCTCCTCGTGCGCACTTACTAAGTAGAAAGTAGTTTTCAGACTGATTTATAATTAATCGCATTAAATATAAATATCTACTTTTACCCATCAAAAATGTCATCTCTGTAGATAACACTAATATGTATTGCGAGCGTATCTTTCTAGATACCTCGCGTAACGGATCACGCTAGCCGTCATCATGGATGACGCTAGCTGTAACGGGGTGTATCGTTACATGGAATTAACACTTAAGGGTTGTTCATTAATATATTATCTGAAAGGTAGATAATATTTGGAGGATATTACTTTACAAAGTAATGTTCAGAAATCATATTCATAAATAGGTATGGACCATTATATCTATTTATTCCGCAGACTAATCAGCTGTAGATGTAACCAAAAGAGAGATACAGATAAGATAAGATAATAATTCAATTGCATGTTTAGTATTAGTTTATAATTAAGTTAACATTTACAAGATAGATAGAAGAGATACTTAATTATATTAATGCAGTTTTCATTTTACCCTCTTTAAGCTAGTTAGTTACCTTAAAGAGAAGTCTTCCCTGCAGGTACTAGTGTACGTGAAATAACGTAAGGCACCACTCGCAACTGAAGCAGTGCGAAGTGGACTTGTACTGAAACAGTACAAGTCGTAGTGCCCCGTTACATTAAGTACATCGTTGGGATGTAAGGATGCATCCTTGACATAATGTCGAGGACATGCACAGTTGTCGCCGTGAAGAGATGTGTTTGTCTTTGAGAATACACCGCTTTGTTGCTTTATTACAGAAAATAAAAATTGATTTCGTGATTACTAGCGTCAAAGATGATACACTCTTTCTATACGCTCGTTTCGACGATGTGCAATGTCTTACGGATGATCCCGTAAAGACCCACCTTTTCCGCTCGGAACTGGATACGCTTGAAGAAGCAATAACCGTTGCGGAACAGGAGGACTTTAGCTTGAGACAGGCTCAAGCAAGTTCGTCATCATATCGTCCACCAAGACGACACGAATTAGGAGGTCCAAAACCCATGGACCTTTCCTACGTCGAAAGCGAAGGACCTCGCTTTCCGAACAATAAGTGATCGCAGAAATGCCATTGCTGCCAAAAATTGGGACATTACGCTCATGAGTGTAGTGCCCCACGTCCAGCACCGAAAGGTACTGAACGTAATTTTGGACCGTATGCCAAAAAGGGCAACGGTCGCGGATCCGACGTTGTTGCGAAATCGCAACAGCGAGGCGGACCGCCAAAAAATGGACGGGGTCAGTAGGGGCGCAACGCCCTACTGATCCAGCAACCTCAAGAGAATTTGCAAATCTCTTGACAAAAGTTGCTCCAGACACACAATCATTATGTGTCTCTGCACCTGGTGATGAGGTATCCCTCATCACCTTGAAGTTGAAAGTGACAAATGATTTGTCACTTAAAGCCCTAGTGGACTGCGGAGCGTCGAATAACTTTATTCGTCGCCAGTCACTAGAGGGTAGTAGGCTCAAATATATTGAGCGCGACATCCCTCCAACGAGGATGACGGTGCGTCTAGCGACAGGCGCATCGATAACAGTGATGAAACGCGTAGTGAAATTTCACTACACGTTAAGA
>NW_027152213.1:590226-600803 GCF_004359215.1 Bremia lactucae | reverse complement strand
GACTATTTCGTGGATCTTTCCTTCCTTTAATTCGGCAAGGAACAGATCCCACGACATCTCCGGGAGATTTACTATCTCCTCGGCAGATTTAAAGACTTGCCGGAGCACCTCAACTGAGGATGCCTCCGCAATTTCGTCTTTGACGGCCTCGAACACCTCGTTCGAAGGCCCGTCCTCTTCATTAGAGACTGATCCAAAGGTCACTCGTTTAGACGTGCCTTTGATCGTCCTAATCTGTCGGGTACTCGTTTTTCGAGTTACCACGACCCTTTTCTGGGAAGCGGGTGCCGTTGCACTCCTGGCTAACGCACCCCTTCCAACCGCACCAGGCTCTTGGCACTGTGCCGGTTTATGCGACGCATGACTTCTTGTCAGCTCGCCGTCTACTGCCACAGGCTCTCGGCTCTGTGCAGGACATTCGGACGCATGACTACTTGTCATCGTCCTATTCACTACCTCAGTCTCCACGAGCTGGGTAGGAATTGGTGACGTTTGACATCCCGTCAACGCACCCTCAACTGTGTTCGACACGACATCAGTTGCATAGGCCTCTCGCAGGAGCACATCCTTTCCGGTGTCCTGCGTAGAGTTCGCAACTGTGCGTGTACGCCAGTCTATCCATGGTTGGTACTTTGCCAACCATGGCATGCCTAGGATGAGGTCATACGGACTCTCCATTCCTAGCACTGTGAACTTCTCTTTACAAGAGAAGTCACTAAAGCTGAAGGCGAGTTCTACCTGAACTCCCTCAGACTTAACGAGCGCGCCGTTCGCTAAACGAACGGTCGCCTCTTCTCGCTTGCCATCCTGGCAAAGCGACTCAAACATCGCCGGTCTCTTTCTTAGAGCCGCGAGTTTCACAAAATTTTGTGATGCACCCGAATCCACTAGGAGGGTCATCACCTGGTCATAGCCTCTTACATGAGCGCTATAGACCAGCAGGGTTGAGGTCCGAAATTTCGAGACCTCAGGGACTATGCTACCCATTTGTTCCACAACTCTGAACTTAGGGGTAGCTTCAGAGTCCGCGTCAGTAGGGCATCCCGCCCCTACTGCGCTCCTGCATTTCCCGACCCCTCAGTGGTCGATGCAGAACTCATGCGTCTCGCACGCTGGTTCTTGCCATCGCCCTTTGGGTAGGGAGTCCTCTTGCTGGGCATCTTCGCCCCAGCAGGGACCCTGGCATAGCAGCGAGCCATCATATGGCCGCTTGCCGCATTTAAAACAGACAACGTCTGCATTGCCCAACTCCATGGGAGTGGCATCTGACCTCTCGGCCGACGGCTTATACCAAGCTGTCGCCGAGGCACTGTTGTAGGATTGCTCCTCAACCAAGGAAATTTGTATTGTCTCTTCCATCGTCGACGGCACCTTTCTGAAAAGGGCCTGTCGCTATGGGCAATGCCGTAGTCCGTTCATAAACGTAAGCACCTTTATGTGCTCCGGAATCGGACCTACGGTTATGGACGCCGACAGCGAGCGCATCTCTTGCACATACTCTTGCAGAGATCGCTTCACCTGTCGCGCTCCAAAGAAGCGCGCCTGAAGCAACACTTCGTTGTTCGGCGGCTGGTACATGGCGCGAATCTTTTCCTTAAAGATCGCCCATGCAGGGAACGCCTTTCTGTCCGCCATAAGCGCCGAGTAAGCCCACTCTGAGGCCTTACCGCGCAGATGCGACATGGCGTACGACACCACCCGGCTGTCGTCCCCGATGAGCTGCGCGACACCGCATTGCTCCACGACTAACAGCTAGTGGATAATCTTGTGCGCTGCAGTTCCATCGAACTTGGGCGGGTCCATCCGAACGGGCCTCGGCTGATGCGGCCGGGCAGAGAGCATCTCAACAGTCCTGTTGAGAGCCTCGCTCCGAGCCTGATCATACCTCAGCTCATCCTGAGTCTGAGTGACGGACTCCGCCGCAGCATGGCTCTATGCCTCGGACGCGGCTCTCCGCTGTCCGAGCACAAATGCCTCAAATTGCTCCAACTGAGTAACATGTTGCTTAGGAGGACTACCCAGAAGCCTTACCAGGGCTTGTTCACCAAGTCCCTGCGCCATGCGCCCTACCTCCTGATGATGTTCGGAGAGGTGGGGGAAATGAGCTCAATCGATGTAGAGGCTCATTCTCACGTACACACGCCGAGATGCTAATCTTGGAAGGATTTCAAGTGCTACCTAGTGTAAGCGGGTACGTCTTAATGCGGTCACGCTCTATTTAGGCAGAGACCCTAGCACAGCGAGGAAGCGGTTAGACCGTCTTCTCTTGCGTGCAGTGAGGTAGTTGTGGTGGGCGCCTTAGCGAACTCACCCAACGCACTAAGTACTCTGGTAAAGTTTCGTCACGGGAGCGATAATCCGGCTCCTCGTGCGCACTTACCAAGTCGGAAGTAGTTTTCAGACTGATTTATTTTTAATCGCATTAATAATAAATGCCTATTTTACTAATCAAAAATGTCATCTCTGTAGATAACACTAATATGTATTGTGAGCATATCTTTCTAGATACCTCGCGTAATGGATAACGCTAGCCGTCATTCCTTCTAATGTGAATGCATCTATGTGCATCACATACACAAGGGTTGGTTCACAAATGTGAATTACACCCGAGTGGTGGGTCTAGTTACTTTATTTAAGTAAAATTGACCATCCCCTTAAATACACCAAGTGTACTTGACGAAGATTGTGTAACATTAGGGCAACTTTAGCCCGTTACACCCACCTTTAGCGTTTTGCTTTACTCCTAAGAAATCATCAAAATAATCCCAGGAGCGGTAATATATCACATCCAGGTAAAAAATATTGACATGAGTCCCACGCGCACAATCACTACAATGAGCATGATTGTCCACCGCATCAATTATACACCTCTGCTTAAAGGACCCTTCTGCGTTGAAGTGCTGACTAACAGCTTGTAAATACGGCCACCTGCAATTGTCTTACTTCTGATAGCATATAGGAGGTACAGCATTGTCCTTAAGGCTATAGAGATCTTAAAAACAGATGCAACCTCATCCTCTTCGCTTATTTACGCTTCAAGATTTGTCGTGTTTGTCCGCCTCCGTAAAAGATTTCTTATAGCAATGACTAAATTTCATTTTTACGATAGCGATACTTCAAAAATAGGAAGAATTGTAGTATTCAGCATACCAAGTGATCAAAATCAAATACAGACAAATAATTTACGTCCGTCAGTTTCACCTTCTTGCGCAATTATCGCTGCTTTACGTTGCCTGTGATGACATCAAGTCCGTCTATTACGAACTCGTCGTGCTTCTATTGCAACTTCGTGGGGTTACGGTTGCTATATGGGAGGCAAACTTTGGGCAGACTCTGCGTATGGGTGAATGCGGCGAGCCCCGCATAAAATGAACTTTTCGACGAATCTTAAATTAAACTCAGCGACACTCTTGATTGCCGCAAATTCATTTAAAATATTGCGTGCCGCCTGATAGGGCATGCACCGAATGCTTTACTACACAATCCACCTGTATTCGTCTAAATTCTAATATTAGTAAATTTTAGTACATAAGCTGTATTATATGTCTTTTGCCGCGCAATAACTACTTATTGTCGACTATCCGAGTAAGAATATTTGGCTGTCGACATTCCTACACAGATTCCTAGCAGCCTAAGCAGCTGGTGCGAAAAGGTGGATGTAAGCCTTGAGTCTCTTTGATTGAAAATTAATGAGCGCTTGACGTCCACCAGTCCTTTGAAATTGAGAGGGCGGTTCATGGTATTAAAAAGCAAGGCAACGAACTCAAAAACTTGTTTAGACGACATGTAAATTAAAAACGCATGCGTTACGGCGATAATATTAACTTTGACCAAACGAGTCCAAAGTTATATTTGGCTGTACTGGGCAATTTTGTCAAAGCTGGAACACCTCCACGCTTTGATATTAAATGCCTCGAGCCGTTGGTATAATTATAAGACAAATTGATTGTCGTCATGTGTCTACCAGTTTTGGCTATTTGCTCTTACTCGAATGACCGCCTTTACGCGTGCACTATATTGGGGTTGCTCGTTAATTAAAATTATTACTCTTAAAAGGAATAATACATATGACATTTGACTTTGATAACTTTCTCGTATAAATTCACTGAAGCGATCACCCCAAAAGATCGTCGTAGAAACCGATATTTGGTCGTATTGATTGACTAAAAGTCAAATTACGTTCGTGTATTTGCGGCGCGGCAGTAAAATGTTGCAGCAAAGATGTTTCGAGTATTTCCTGGTGTGGTTTCAAAAAGAGTTTAAATTGTCGCATCCACGTCCTGCGAACTGACGGCGGAGGAATGAACTGAGAAAACATTTAATACATCAGATGATAGAGGCTTTTAATTATAGCTTTTTCTCTGTCCCATCAATTGTAAAAGGTTTGAATGAACAGTAGCATTTTTATAGTAAATAAAGAAGCATACGCTCCGAAAGTACTAGACGTTGCAAACATGTCTGCTTGCAAAAAAAGGCTGACCATACTCCCTCCCTCGAGTGTAATGTTCTACCAATAATACGCAATCGATTTATATAAACCGATACTCTGTTTAATTATATTTATTATTGTATTATTCAGTTAAGAAACTCCATTGACAAAGATATGGGCAGTTGAACAATTAATAGGAATATTAAAATTATAATATTAGCAACTTTGACTAACGGAAGCAGACACCCCACAATCTAAGAGAAAAGCCGAAGGCATGAACTAAACCGTCTTCAACATCTGCTATCCATGATTTCTGGTTCAGGTCTTGCACTGATGTACTGGAGCGAGGCTGCAGAGTATGCTGCTTATAGCACTAATCGCAGTCCGACTCGAGCCAATTTGAATCGTGTGTCGCCGATCATAGTGCCCACCGGGCGGGCACCCAGTCTGTAGAGTATAAATGGGCTTGGATTCCCGTACACGGTTTGGCGGGATCCCAAAAAAAGGCACTTGTTCGTCATGCAGAGGGAGCATTAATCCAAAACTCATGGGCATGAGCAAAGAACAAAGGAGTACAAGGTGTTAGAACTCAAGGATAAAGTTGTTACGACAACCCCGACACATCCGCAACATCGAATTGTTCGACAATTCTGCGAAAAAGACATATTGCTAGGCATGGTGATGTCCCAAGCGCGTACCCAAAAGCTTTTACGGAACCTGAGTATTAAATTTATTTGAGATTTTCCGATGGAATGCAAGTGACACAAGACACACTGGACATAATTGGCGTTAAGAGACCTGATGAGTTGGTGCTTCGTCTGAGAAGGAGTTTCTGTGGACTAAAACAGGCAGGAAGACTTTGGCACCGAGTGTTGTGCGACACGCTGATTAAACTTGATTTCATGCAATGTATCAATGGCCCATGTGTCTTCTAAACAGGGCCAACGAGAATGGAGTCTGGCGGATGACCTGCTTATTAGAGGCACAGATGTGGAACGTTTTGATCAATTTGATGCCGACATGCAGGTGCTTGAGCTTAAAGATCTTGGTATCGTTGAGAAGTTCCTCGGAATGCGAATTATGTGGACAGCAGAAGGAGGGTATTATATCGATCAGGAGCAGACGATTGATGAAGTGCTCGAGAAACGTGGTCTTTCTGAAACAACCCCCGGTCTTAATATCTGACGTATCAGTAATCGATGAAGACAACGAGCTGCTGAAGGAAAAGGCTTATTTTACATCGAGTACCTACTATCGAGATTTCCCAGTCTTTAGTTCGGAGGTTGCTGTGGATATCGCGCTGCATACGACGAGATATTGCATTGGCTGTGCACAGAGTGACAAGGCGCAGTGACGCACCAACGATGCAGGATTACAAGCTTGCAAAATAATCGCACGTTATCGAAAGCCGCTTCGACTTCCACGAGACAGCACTACCATTCAGGAAGACGACGTATCCAATTGTCGAGCGTCGCGTAACCAAATCGCCAGCCCACTTGGCATCAGCAAAACCAATGAGCTCTCCCTTGCTTGCGCCGTCAAATACGATCCCAATGTCTTGAACTGTCTTCCGATGTTTGAGATTTCTCGATGCTGCAATCCAGTGTGGCTTCTCATAGCGTTAGCAGACTTGACCACCTCACCAACATCATGTGCAATGTCAGAGCGAGTACATATTGCTACATGGGGACAAAAGGTTGAAGCTACATTTGCTTGAAGACTGCGAGCCTCAATCACCCATCATAAATTTCAGCTACGTGATGCAGACTTTGTGGCTGACACAGAAGTCGAAAGTCAGGAAGTGCAGGCGTGCAGGCTGTGAATGAGATTACTGAAGGGCTGTACTGCAAAAAGCAAGCTGCTGTTGCCCAGTCGACTGCAGAAGCAGAGTTTTTCGCTGCGGCCGTGGGAGGGCGTAAAGCGCTGGGATTGAAGGGAAGCTACGAATAGCTTTAACAGCGCCTTGGGACACCCGTGGTGCTCAAGATTGATAATCAAGCTGCAGTGAAGCAATTCGATAACGAGAGGAGCTCAGCAAGCACGAAACATGTGGATGTCAAGCTCAAATTCCTATGTGACTATCGTTTTTTGAGTGACACAAGTTCCTCTCGCAAAGCAACCTCCCACATGGCACTGTCGGGACCGCGACGTGCTTCCCAATAATTATTGCTGGGTGTGAGGTCGTTCGTGTTCCTGGGGAGCCGGCAGCGCAGTGAATACCTTTAGAACTTGGTCTGACACTTCCACTGATCGTGAAGTAGTTTATTCGCTCTCCTTTGTGCCTTCCCCCTGATGCAACTTATAGGATGAAATACATTTTAGTTGTGTCTTCACGCTCCTTCCTTCACCATGCGCGTCTGTATCGGCTTGTTTCTTCGACTTCGTACGTTTGCGCTGTCGCCAAGAAGAAGACGGTAAAACCGAGTTATGAATCTACGAAGATGATGGTCGCCGATTCATTGACGAAAGTGGTACCAGCTCCAAGAATTCAAGAACTGCTTCGTCTCATTGGACTGACTTGATGCTCATTAAGGCAACGGAAAGAGGTGTTAGAAGAATACGCATTTAATGCATAGTAACCGCCGCCTCGAAGAGATGTTAGGATTTCAAGAAGGAAACGGAGTAACTGCGAGAAGTCGCGGCAAAGAAACCGACAACTGCGATGGGTGGCAGTGTGCATGTATAGGAACCCCTTCTAACTGCATTACAAATATTTTATTTGCCAATAATTGCTGCTGTGAACACTCACGCAGATTGTGCTTCGAACTACAGGCGGCGGTACGAGTGTCTAATTTTTTGCAAAATCAGTTACCTAGGGAGGTTGTTCTGAATTGTGGTTTATAAAACCAACTTTGAAATCAGCACACTCAAAATAAGTAGAATAATGGGGCGATGTGAACCCTCCTACAGTTCTTAGCTACTTATAATCTTCATCTGCACGTCAGTGTACGTGATGTAATCGAGGCACATCACCTTCATGGCATCAGTGTAGGTTGGCTGGTGCTGTTATCAGTCCAAGCGAATGGTGCCTCGTAACACCAAGTACATACGCTCAGATGGGACGCATTGTATCTTGATTGCAACATTTAAACGTAAGTCCCTAGTAGTACAACTACTTAACTTCATCTCGGACACATCTCTTATGGCCCATAGAGCGTAAGGCCAAAGATTTAATTACGGCATTATAATCACTAGTCACGCGTGTGTGGACTGTCTCACATGTGCTGAAGCGAAGGGTTTAATAACCAAGCAGCCCTAAAAGGATTCAGTCAAAATGCACTAACGGACCGCGTTCGGGGTGTGATTTGTAGAGATATTAAAGGACATTCGAAGATGTAAGTGATGCAAAGAATCCTTTTGTATGTCTGTTGTTGGTCCCGTATCTTGTACTACCGCATCACAATCTCACTAAGTCGCGTTGACTTCATATCAGGCACGCGTGGAGTCGAAAAATGCCACAAACTCGATATTCTTAGTTCGTAAATAAAACCAAGGATCCGCACCTAAGTTCATGCACATTGTAACGGGGTGTATCGTTACATGAAATTAACAATAAAATATTGTTAATTAAATATTATCAAAAGTAGAAATATTAGATTACTTTAAATAGTATTCCAACTAGCTTAGGACTAACATCTGAAGCAGTGTGAAGTGGACTTGTACTTAAACAGTACAAGTCGCAGTGCCCCGTTACACACATCCAGTCGGGCTCCTTAACCAGTGAACACCCCTTTTCAAACAATATACCATTGATATGAGGTTTCTTAACAGCTTGGGTGCGTAATACACTTAAGTAAGTCTTTACCATCCACAATTCATGAAGCATTACAGATTCTTGCTCGGTTACCTTGAGTGTACATCAATCAGGCAACAGGAGTCCATAATTTCTATCACATTATGAGGCATCATTTAGAAAGTCTAGGTCTTGGATGAGATGCCTCCTTGCACCACCGTCGATCACCCACGTATTCAAAATACCCTTCAGTGGTGTCAAAACTATAGCCCCTTCAGTTTCTTGCGCTCCGGATACTTGCGTGCAGCCAACACAAAATTAGCTTTTCCGCGGTCATCGTTTTTTAGGTTGATGGCATTTTGCCGCCAAATGTCCTCTCTTGCCGCAATTGAATCAAGAACACGGTTGTCTATGCTCTCGAGCATCTTGAGCATCTTCGTAAGGGCTGCGGCCTATTCTCCTGGTGATGTTACCCCTTCGATCTTTTCTTCGGCATGCCTTCCTTGTGCTATGCCGCGTTCTTCCATCTTTATTCCCCGTGTCGGTCCCTTTATTATGTCGTCCTACTTGCGTGGGCTTGGTGTTGTCGTACTTTCGTTACGATCTCTTTACCAAGTCCTTGATCTTATGCTCATAACCTGTAGTGTGAAGCACAATCTGCATGAGTATTCACACCAGCAATTATTGGGGAACAAATGTTTTAATACAGTTAGAAAGAGTCCCTATACATGACGATTTCTTTGCCGCGACTTCTTGCAATCGATTCGCTTTCTTCTTGAAAATCCTAACGGCCGTGATAAGTCTCTTTGAGGCGGCGGTTACTATGCACTGAATGCATATTCTTCCAATGCCACCCGCTTTCTCTTAGCCCGCCATACCAACAACAATCGATTTAGAAGCTGGAGTTGGGGTTCAAGTCACCGGAAAAACCACCAACAACAATGCTCAAAGTCGCTGATGGCAACACCGCAGAAGTAGCCGCCACCAACCCAGGCTCAAGCGTTGCTTCAGTTTACGTTCGAACGTGTCGTTTGCTGTAAACGACGAGAACAGCTGCACGTCTTTCTCGAGCTTTTGCTTTTGGCATGGTGGTGGAGGAGTGCTCAAAGGTAACCTAATTACTAATTATTATATATATTTATAACACTATGTATAGCACATCCTCACGCACCGCCCAATCGTGTCTTGTAATGATTGGTGGGGGTTGATTTGTACTTAAATCAACCAATATTGTCTTGTTGCCTCAATTTTATTAGATTTGGGAATGTTGGTATATTAAGTCAAAATTATTGGATTATAATGATTGTATACATCTTCGTTATTCTCTTATTATTGTAAATAATACGTATTATCCTCTTATTGGAAATAATATATATGTAACGGTACACCCAGTCGCACTAGCTGTGATGACAGAAGCACTGTAGGCGGGCACGTCGTAATGTGGCCACGCTCTACTTAAGCACACACCCTAGCACAGCGAGGAAGCGGTTTGCACCTGCTTCTCTTGCGTGCAGTGAGGTAGTTGTGGTGGGCGCGCAAGCGACCTCACCCAACACACTAAGAACTCTGGTGAAGTGACGTCACGGGAGCGGTAATCCGTCTCCTCGTGCGCACTTACCAAGTAGGTAGTAATTTTCAGACTGATTTATATTTAATAGAATTAAATACAAATACCTATTTTTACCAATTAAAATGATATCTCTATAGATATCATTTAATATGTATTACGAGCGTATCTTTATAGATACCTCGCGTAACTGATGACGCTAGCCGTCATCATGGATGACGCTGGGCGTCATCCCTCCTAATGTGAATGCACCCATGTGCATCACATCCACAAGGGTTGGTCACAAATGTGCACCACACCCGAGTGTTGGGTCTAATTACTATTATTTAGTAATTGACCATCCCCTTAAGTACCAAATGTACTTAATGGGGACTGTGTAACATTAGGGCAACTCTAGCCCGTTACAGCCCGCCTATTGGTTCAGTACTAGCCCTTGCGCACCGCTCATTCGTGTGTCTAGCATCGATTAGCGGGGTTAACTAGAAATCAAATTACGAATCATCCTAACTATTGTCTTCTTGCAACAAAATAATCGAATCCTGGAAAAGTTAAGTCAATGTTATAAAATATACTAATTTATACTTCTTTTTTGTTTTCTCTTATAGGAGATAATATTTATAATTCCTATTATGAAATAATATTTATGTACTTTGCACGGCCGTCATTGTCTGTTGCGCGCTGACTGGTAAATGCGATTGACCTCTAGTAGTAAGCGAGAACGAGGCGTGGGTCTAAATTGCGAGAAAAGTGTTTGAATGGTTCCGATTAGCGCTTAACAAAAATCGACAGAGGCCGCTTGGGCCAAGACGTGGCTTTCGGGATGTATGTCGCTAAAATTCCAGTCCAAT
>NW_027152213.1:584593-590126 GCF_004359215.1 Bremia lactucae | reverse complement strand
TTTTATTATTGATCGTATTCTGCAAGCATTTGCAATAGATGCTGTCAGAAAAGTGTCCGTGAGTGTTTAGTAAGGCTCAAACGACTAACCTTGCTGACCTTTACCATTTATTTGAGCTGATACTACTGCTTGCCCGAAGATTGCTTCTAAACAAAAGACGAAGTTTTGCAACAGTAGATTGTCACCCATCGACTCAAGTTTTCAATTCCAACTTATCCACAATTCAAGCCAACCGAGGCATGCGCGCCTTACTTGACAACTCTGTTGTTTGTGACCAATTAATGCAAACCCGCTTAATCGATACCTGATCTTAGACTTGGCTTGTTACCCGTACCCAGACGATGGTTTTAGCTTTCATCATGTAGGCTTGTCCGTGAGTGGTGAGCCTAGTTGAGTTACACGACGAATCTTACACGCAATCCTCGCCCAAATTTTGTAGAAGTTGGTAGTAGTGTTACAGAGGAGGTAGAAGTAAAACTGATATATGTCAAGCATTAAATTTCCTCATTCGTTAATACCTACATATGCATACGACACGGACTGCAACTATATCGTCTATAGTTCACGTCTATCCAGCTCCGTCACACCTGTTAGAATGTCAAGTCTGTTAGACAATCAGATACGGTTCTTACTTACCGTGTGACAGAGTATTGCCCTTGACCTTCACGACCTGTCAAAAAAGCAAAAGCTTTTAACACTCCTCCTCAACCGTATCCGGGGGGAGTTCTTCAAATTGAACATCGCACGTAGATCCCTCATCCTTGGTGCCGCCAGTGCCTTGGCCAGGAGATCAGCAATCATTTCTTCTGACTTGATGAAGTGTGGCTCAACCTCGTTTGCTTGAGCGTAGTGGCAGATGAACTTGAACCGAATATCCACATGCTTTGCACTTGATAAGCTCTTTTCGGTCTTCAACAAGTTGATCGCGGCTTGATTATCGATCCACATCGATATCGGCTTGACGATCTTCATGTTTAGTTCGCCAACAGTTCCTTCAACCCCAACAGCTCACGACCAGCGTGGGATGCCGCGATGAACTCAGCTTCCATAGTGCTCAGCGACACACATGTCTACTTTTTGTACGTCCATGACACGACAGCACCATCCATCGTGAGAACGTATCCCGTGACCGACTTGCGGTCGGACATGTCCGCGGCAAAATCTGCATCACTCCAGCTTTCAGTCTTGATTGGGTCGTCCATACCTTGTGAGCTGTTAATGCACAACTTCAACCTCTTTGTCTCTTTCAGGTATCTTGCGAGTCGTTTTGCCGTTCTCCAATCCTTGGTTGTCGGCTGCGAGTCTGTTGAGTCGCCCAGTGTACCGCGAAACAAATGTCCGGTCGAGTGCAACGCGTGATCCAGAGTAAACGTCCGACGAGTGACTGGAAATCCTTGACACTTGCATCTCCAACCTTGGCGGTCGGCTTCAGGACTCCGAGTTCGTCTCATCGACGTCATTGCATTCGTCTCTTATTGGTGATCGAACCCCGTTAGCTGTAGCCAGTCCATGTTCCTTCAGCAGTGAATCGATTATAACATCTTGGTATAACACGTAGCCTTCGTTATCGTCCAGCTTGACCCTCAGTCCGAGGAACTTGTTCACAATGCCAAGGTCCTTGATCTCGAAAGACGCCATGTCCTTGAACAATTGTCCGACGACATCATTCGACGTTCTAGTCACCAGTAAATCGTCGACGTAAATACCGACGACCGTTACATCTGTGCCGGTTCGGTTGACGTATAGACACATGTCCGTCGTGCATTGTCTGAAATTCAGCTCAGTCAACTTGAAGTGCAGTAGCTGGCTCCATAATCTTCCTGCTTGTTTCAAACCGTACAAGGATTTCTTGAGCAACAGCGCGATTTGTTTTGCCCCGTCCACTCCATGATTGCCGAAGGTGTCGTAATTAACTTGCATACCGCTTGGTATTTTCATGTAGATGTCGAGGTCCTTTTCTTGATCAGCATTGACGTATGCGTTCGGCACATCGCCGTGCCGGGCCGGTACGTTCCATCTGCGTGAGTGGACTAGAATCACCTTGACTGTCCCGAGTTCCATAACTGCGGCAAAGGTTAAGGTGTAGTCGACTCCAAACAACTGCTCGTTCCCGCACGCAACAAGTCTGGCCTTGTATCGTTCGACTTTCCCGTCGGCGTCGGTCTTTGTCTTGAAGACCCATTTGTTGTGTAGTATGTGGTCGTTGTCAGGTGGAACAACAACCGCCCCCACACCATTTTCCTCCAGTGCATCCAGCTCGTCCTTGATGGCCACAGCCCATTTGTCCTTGCTGTCGCTCCGTACGGCCTCGCCATAGTTCCTTGGGTCTCGAACAACGTTGACCATGTCGACATTATTGTGTGTGTCATTGATGTGTCTCCGTTAGTCCGACGTGACTGTGTCATGTGTGGATCACGTGTCCATCCCGACGATCTTGCCCTTGATTTGCTCGTGTCATCTTGGTCACCGAGCTCATCCTGACCTTCGGTACCATGTAGCGTTTTGGTCACGTTTGTCCTTTGTATGTTATCCAGTGTCTCAACATTTTCACATGTTGGCTCACCACCACGACACGTTACATCGGTATGAAAACCCGATATCCTTTCATCTCGTCATTCTTGCCGATGATGATCCCCTGTTTTCCCCGAGGACTTAACGACTTGTTCGAGGTCGTTCGGTGCACGGTGCATGGAGACCCGAAAACCACAATGTCACTTAAGCCGGGCATCTTCTTGGTTAACATCCCAATAGGTGAGATGTCACCTTCGTTTGGCTTCGTAGGGCTTCGATTCAGGATGTATGCTGCATCTTCTGCAGCATCACCCCAAAACGCCAAGGGTAACCCACTTGCTAACACAATGCTTGCACCATGTACGTGATGGTGCGATGCATGCGTTCAGCTTTACCATTGCTGGCCTGATTTACGCTCGCTCACCTGACGAGAGACACCGACTTTCTTGCAAAAAACGTCCAGAGGCTTGTACTCAACTCCACCGTCTGTACGTAGAACGTGCATACGGCACTTGAATTGACGCTCAAAGCCACCAAGAAATTCTTGAAGTGCATCGCAGCGGCATCTCCCTTCTCGGTATTCAAGAACGCATCCTTTCGACTCGAGTTTCCCAAACGATATGATGTTACACTCCAAATTGGAGGCGTATTGAACATCGAGAAGACGAATGGTCTTAGTTAGTCCAAGTGCTTTGACCCGGATCATGACGCTTCCTTGTTTGGTGATCCGAAGTGGTTCACTATCCGACGCTGCGGTAAAACATTCGGTGTTACAGTCCACCGCAGCTTCCAGAAAGCTCAAGTCATTAACCAGATGACAACCTGAGCCGCTGTCCACACCCAGTGACTTGGTGAAATCGTCCGATGTCCTGGAAATGCCAAGACAAAATTCGCATCTTGTTTCTTCTTGGTACCTTTTGGGCAGTTCATCTTCAGGAGCCCGGCGTTGCCACATAGGTAACACTGCTTGGGTCGTTGCGGGCCATGTTGTTTCTTGATCCATTCGGTCCTCTTGGGTTGGTTGTTCGGTTCGACGATGTTAACAACAGCTCGACCAAAATGCTTCAAACTTCAGAGTTCCGTTGACTGAGCAAATTGGGAGAGCTCTTCAGCTTGACGAAGGTATATGATCCTGTTTAAATTTAGGCGGGACAACATGGTCGTGCGCATAGACGGATCGTCATTATGCACGATGTTGTCCAGCACGAGGTTGTCCGCACCTCCACACGCATCGCTTACAGCGGTCAGACACAGAAAATGTTCCGTCCAGCTGCGCTGAGACGACTTGGCTGCAGTAAACAGCTTCATGCTCTGGGCAGGTGTTATCTTGGTTTTGAAGGTCTGAAGTAACCTTTGCATTGCATGCTCCAAGGTCGGACTCTCAGACCACCAAATTTCCACCTGCCGCCGATAGTATTTCTGCGCCGTACCAGCGAGGTGTTGGCCGGGGCCCTGATGACGGCTAGCGTCATCCGTTACGCGAGGTATCTTGGAAGATACGCTCGCAACACATATTAAATGTTATCTATAGAGATAACAATTTAATTGGTAAAAATAGGTATTTGAATTTAGTTCTATTAAAAATAAATCAGTCTGAAAACTACTTTCTACTTGGTAAGTGCGCACGAGGAGACGGATTACCGTTTCCGTGACGACACTTAACCAGAGTACTTAGTGTGTTGGGTGAGGTCGCTTGCGCGCCCACCACAACTACCTCACTGCACGCAAGAGAAGCAGGTTAAATCGCTTCTTCGCTGTGCTAGGGTGTGTGTCTAACTAGAGCGTGGCCGCATTACGACGTGTCCGCCTATAATATATATCAAGTTAATGCTTGATATGTATCAGTTTTACTTCTACCTCCTCTGTAACACTACTACCAACTTCTACAGTTTATGAGCCCAACGGATCATTTCGGCGGCGCAGCTCAAGGAGCCTCACCCGCTGTGGTGGTCGAAGGTCGAGGAACGGCCGAAGACCACCAACTGGAAGAAAAGTCGGCAGTGTTCGCGGAAGCGCTGGACAAGATGCTCGCCATGCATGGCGATTTGTCGGGGCCGGAGATCTCATGGTCGACGCGCCAGCCCAGGCCAATGTCAACCATGGAATGGCTCATGGACTTGAGCCTGGAATTCATGGGCATGCCATGCCCGCGGGAGCATACCCGGGTGTGCAGATGCCAGGTTCGGCGAGCCGCTTCTCCGTTGGGTATAACCACAGCGCCTTATGCTCAGACCATAATCCATAATGGCTCTGAAATAGAGGATTCGGAGCCTAAAGCTCCGCCGACGACACGTGAACGTGCTCAGTCGGTGTCACAAGCCAGTCGTTTAGAACGCGGCTATGTGACGGGTGGCATTTCAAAGATGCCCCCTATCTAAATGGCCTCGTTTAAACGGGCCAAGACCGTCGCTTCTGAAGCGCGCTCTTGTAGACGCACATACTTATTATGGCGTCTTTTAATCATGGAGGGCTCAGGGAAAATCGCTTGGGCGTATTTTCCCGATTCCGGTCGTGTTGCGTTTAAATGAAACGCCCGACCAATACGAGGCGGAATTCCTGCGCCGCATTCATCCGCATTCCGATGCGATGAAACAGCGGTCGAAGCGAATTAATTTCGCCCGCTTGCGTGTGAAAGAATCATGGGCGGTACTGTACCCCTGTTTCTTCTCACAACGCTACTTCTGCTAGTCCATTTGAGACTAGCGAAGTGGCCTCAGCTGGTGCTCCTTTTCATAGGCAGCAACCAAGCCGGGCACATCAATACGTAGGGTATCGATCGGTTTCCAAGAGTCAAAACTCTTCGGATAACCTTTCCATTGGACGAGGATCTGATACCCTTGCCTCACGGAGCGGTGGGCAAGCAACCTTCCAACAAGGAAGCGTTGATTCCCACCCGCATCCATCAGTGCAGGTGGCGCCCGATAGGAGTGGCGATCTCGCCCACCTACTCGCGGCTGCCTTACCTTCGTCCGTTCAGTCGCATGCGTTAAACGCTGCTGAACGACGTATTGCGGATCTCGAG
>NW_027152213.1:571342-578315 GCF_004359215.1 Bremia lactucae | reverse complement strand
GCAGAACTCATGCGTCTCGCACGCTGGTTCTTGCCATCGCCCTTTGGGAAGGGAGTCCTCTTGCTGGGCATTTTTGCCCCAGCAGGGACCCTGGCATAGCAGCGAGCCATCATATGGCCGCGCTTGCCGCATTTAAAACAGACCACGTCTGCATTGCCCAACTCCATAGGAGTGGCATCTGTCCTCTCGGCCGACGGCTTATACCAAGCTGTCGCCGAGGCACTGTTGTAGGATTGCTCCTCAACTAAGGCAATTTGGATTGCCTCTTCCATCGTCGACGGCACCTTTCTAAAAAGGGCCTGTCGCGATGGGCCATGCCGTAGTCCGTTCATAAACGTGGGCACCTTAATGTGCTCCGGAATCGGACCTACGGTTATGGACGCCGACAGCGAGCGCATCTCTTGCACATACTCTTGCAGAGATCGCTTCGCCTGTCGCGCTCCAAAGAAGCGCGCCTGAAGCAACACTTCGTTGTTCGGCGGCTGGTACATGGCGCGAATCTTTTCCTTAAAGATCGCCCATGTAGGGAACGCCTTTCTGTCCGCCATAAGCGCCGAGTAAGCCCGCTCTGAGGCCTTACCTCGCAGATGCGACATGGCGTACGACACCATCCGGCTATCGTCCTCGATGAGCTGGGCGACACCGCGTTGCTCCACAGCTAAAAGCCAGTGGACAATCGTGTGCGCCGCAGTTCCATTGAACTTGGGCGGGTCCATCCGAATGGGCCTCGGCTGATGCGGCCGGGCAGAGAGCATCTCAACAGTCCTGTTGAGAGCCTCGCTCCGAGCCTGATCATGCCTCAGCTCATCCTGAGTCTGAGTGACGGACTCCGCCGCAGTATGGCCCTGCCAACACACTAAGTACTCTGGTTAAGTGTCGTCACGGGAGCGGTAATGTGCGCACTTACCAAGTAGAAAGTAGTTTTCAGACTGATTTATATTTAATAGAATTAAATATAAATACCTATTTTTACCAATTAAAATGTCATCTCTATAGATGACACTTAATATGTATTGCGAGCGTATCTTTCTAGATACGTCGCGTAACGGATGACGCTGGTCGTCATCCTTCCTAATGTGAATGCACCCATGTGCATCACATACACAAGGGTTGGTCACAAATGTGCACCACACCCGAGTGCTGGGTCTAATTACTATTATTTAGTAATTGACCATCCCCTTAAGAACACCAAGTGCACTTAACGGGGACTGTGTAACATTAGGGCAACTTTAGCCCGTTACAAATAAAGCTACCTGCGAGCTGCAGAATGAGAAGTTCACTGAAATTTAGGGTAATCCTTATGGATTTAATGTGTCACCTTCAGCTAAAAACCCTTAATGTAGTGCTGTCAAGGCGTCGTATCTTTATCGAGATGTCACATCTCTCAGTGATGCGCACACCCGAGTACGCCTATAAATGTAAGAATGGCATCTGATTTTTACATTTATTACCAATTGCGCGCTGAGGGCTCGCGTGATAGTTTGACAAAGCCCGTCGAAGAAGTTGCAACTGAAGACAGTAGACAATGCGCCTATCACAGACTCGCCGACTCAATTGTGCATTAGCGTCGGGGATCCGATGCAGATGCCAAAAAAATTAGATTTCGTTGCAGATGCCAAAAAAAATTAGATTTCTTGGCAAGCAAGTTGACAGCTGCTTTTCGCGACAAATGATGACGAGATCCTCAGTTTCAAAACATCGAATAACAGTACGCATGTGCCTGCCCTTTTTTGTTTTGGCTAAAATCAATACAATTTCCAAGTTTGCTGTGTGTGACAGCATCAAAAATAAAGAAGTATCGATGAAACGTAGCACACGTTTAGGAATTTCAGGTGAAAATTGAGGAAACTTCTTCCGTAAGTTCAGATCTTTTCGCTGTACTCAGACTGGAATCTTTTTGCACCAAAGCAATTACCCAGCCGTCGCCCATCATCTGTAAGACCCTTGACTATGGAAATCGCAACGCGTCGTAGAACTTTCTGCGGTAAGTCACACTTGCATCGATCGTCCTATGACCGAGCGTCGTACACTTAAAAAAGGAGCAGCTTAAAACCGTCACTATTCCACTATTCAGTCCACTTCCCGTCGGAATGCTGCATGAGAGCGTCAACACCGAAACTGTTCAAAAGCAGCCTTATTCATCCTTGCGCTTTTCTTCCCATCGTAGCCGCCGCTTGCCATCTTCATCCGACTTGTCTTTGTCGTCATCTTCATCATCAACGGCTTCATTACGGCGACTTCTCAAGGAGTCTGAAGAGCAACTAGCTTTAGCTTTGGCACAAAATGAAGAAGCCACGATTAGCACTGCGCAGCTAAATGAGCTAAACGCTTACGTGACAGCTTATTCCACAGCGTCAATTTTGTCCCGAGCCAGCGCATTTGTTAAAGCTAACCCCGAAGCGGGACAAGCGACCGTTCCCATCATGACCATGTCCACTCCAGCTACTGTTGCTGGTGAAAGTGTCGTCGCACTGGGCTCAAGCAATGACTTTAACTCGACACGCCAGAGCGAATGTCAAATTTGCTTTGACAAACTGGACGTACGTCGAACGCACATGTGTACGACGTGCTGCGGATGTTTTTGCACTAATTGCACGCGCTGGTACCTTGAGTACAAAGTGTTAGAGGGCGAGGTCTCGCAAAAAAAGCTGGTGTGTCTGGCTCCGCAATGTACCCACCCATTATCCGAGGAGCTCATCAAAGCGTTGGTCTTGCCTGATACGTTTATAAAGTACAAGAACTTTCTCAAAAACCAACAAGTTGGTATCCGCTTTTGCCCACGTGCTGGTTGTTGTGCTGTACTGAATGAACCCCTTCATTCAACAGCACGTAGAGCCAGATGCCACGCCTGCAAGCATGAATCCTGCATGCGTTGCGGTAACGACTTCCACAAATTACCAATCTGTCGTCGAGTAGAAAGACGTTTTGGATACTGGAAGAAGCACCACAATGTGCGTGCGTGCCCTCGCTGCAAAAGTGTCATTGAGAAACAAGGGGGTTGCTCGCATATGAAGTGCTTTCAGTGTGACCAAGAATTTTGTTGGTCTTGCTTGTGCTCATGGAGTACCCACGATGAAATTATGTGTCTGCCGCTAAGTTTCTTGCGATCTAAAAGCCATAAATACGGCTATTGGGCGCCAATGCGGGTCGTGACCAAGTCAGCAGTATTAGGGACAGCAGTCGTAGCACTGATTGCTGGAATAGGAATAGCAGTCGTTGTAGCACCCCCAGTGCTTGGGTATAAATATGCTAAGGGCTCTTACCGACGTCACAAGTACAAGCGACCGTCGTATCTTCACTTAATGGAAGGAGACGTTATGTAACAATAAAAATTAGAGGTTGTTGACGGCTTTTGTTTAGCTATTTATGACGCGGAGCTACGTCAAATATGGTACCTCACGGTGCAATTTTTGGGAAGTCACCACAAGCGACACATCAGGACGAATAAAAGGTTTTTGTTATATTCCATCGACACCTTGATTTAACGTTGAGGTAATGAGCCTTAGTCGCTATCGACAGCAGCTTCTTACGAATGTTTAAACACCTCAGCAATTTTCTTGATCGAGTCGACGTCCACACGTCCACCGCGGTCGCCATTGTTCCACTTGAAGGCGGCAAACTCGACGTTAGAGCGAGCCTCCACAGTGCTCTTTACAGGGTCCTTGAGGGCTGCACGAAGCACATTTGCAGACTTATTCACATACTCTAGGTATGATACACCCGCCATGCGCCACAGCGACGTTCCTTTGCTAGCCATGGGTTTCTTTTTCTTAAGTCTTGTGAGCCACAAGCTGAATGTATTAACACAATTTAAAATTAAGTCGATTTTTATTCATGGATTGCAGTATCACTCATTTTCGTTCAAAACAGTAACAAACATTTGCCACTAAACTGGTGGAGCAGCTCTTACAATATGCCAGCACCCTCAGCCGGTACCAGTCTGAGTCTGCTGCTTGTTGCTTTGGGCGTCTTGCTGTACTTTAGAAAGCATCCCACTACGCTTTTTAATTTTGATGTTGCTGCAGCGTTGCTTAATCGAAAAAAAACGAAAGAACCACCAGAGCAATTCAAAAGACGTGGTAGCCTTGAGTTAAAACCCGTAACAGTGCGCATTCTGTACGGTACTCAGACAGGCACGTCGAAAAAATTAGCTGAAGCTCTGGAACGGACTTTGTTTGCTTTAAATATCTCAGGCTTCCACTTTCAGACGAGCGTCGTAAGTATGAAAGACTACGACCAAGACAACCTAGAGCAAGAGGCTATAGTTGTGGCTATTTTGTCCACATGGACGCACGGCCAGCCCCCTGAGGATGCCAAAATGTTGTGCAGTTGGATAACTGACATGACGCAAGACTTTCGCGTGTCAAAAAGTTGGCTCAATAATGTGCAGCATGCAGTTTTTGGACTGGGCAATGCCGAATACGACGAGGATTATGGTAGAGCGGCCAAAAACTTGGACCGTGGCTTGTGCGATCTAGGATCTTCATCTCTTGTGACGCTGGGTTTGGGGGACGATAATGTGGACCAGCTTAAGCAGTTTGATATCTGGATGGATAACTTGATCGCTGCAATGTGTGAATACAGCTCCAAGATAGCGGAGGCTGCGTTGAAGAAAACGCGAAGTTTTATGAAGCCTGGTAAGGATGAATGGCTAACACAGACGGAATTTCGTCGCCAAAAGAGAGCAAAGAAAACTGAAGTGGCCGCAGGAAATGGAGAGATTTTAAAGCCCAATGAAGAAGATCTGATGAATGAGCAGTTTTTGGTCGACGAGTTCTCAGACGACGAAGAGCACACTAAGAAAATGACGGAGGAAAATAATGGGATGGTGGATGTGGAGGATATTGGAAATTCAATGAAGGAGTCAGAAGCTGCGAGTTTGTCCCGCGAAATGGTGACCCCTATGCAGCGTAAGGCACTGACGAAGGAAGGGTACAAGATCATTGGTACACACAGTGCCGTTAAGCTTTGTCGTTGGACAAAACATCAAATTCGGGGACGCGGTGGTTGTTATAAACATACATTCTATGGAATTACGAGCTATCAGTGCATGGAAACGACACCAAGTTTGGCATGTGCCAACAAGTGTGTCTTTTGCTGGCGTCACCATAAGAACCCGGTTGGCCGTGTGTGGCGTTGGAAAACAGATGATGCTGAGACTCTCGTGAAAGGGTCAATTGAACGTCATCAAAATATGATTAAAGAATTAAAGGGGCTACCTGGGTTGATTCCTGAACGATGGAAGGAAGCGTTTACCGTGCGCCACTGTGCATTGTCTCTTGTTGGGGAAGCTATCATGTATCCGCAGATCAATGAATTTTGCAAGCAGCTTCACGATCGTCATATTTCGTCTTTCTTAGTTACCAATGCTCAATTCCCAGAAAAGATTGCCGCCTTGAATCCTATCACGCAACTGTATGTCAGTGTTGATGCTGCTACGAAAGAATCGTTGCGTGCTGTCGATCGCCCGTTGTTTAAAGACTTTTGGGAGCGCTTTTTAGCTTGTCTGGAAGAGCTGAAGCACAAGGGACAACGAACAGTATACCGTTTAACGCTGGTCAAGTCGTACAATATGGAAGGATTAAACAATTACGCAGAGCTTATCAACATCGGTCAGCCCGATTTCATTGAAGTTAAAGCCGTGACGTATTGCGGAAAATCTGATGGCTCGGATTTGACGATGAAAAACGTGCCATGGCATGAAGAAGTGCGCGCTTTCTGCTTAGCCTTGTGCGATCGCGTGAGTGGTGCGTACGCTCTTGCATCTGAGCACGCTCACTCGAATTGCGTATTGATTGCGAAAAAGAAATTCTGCCGAGATGGTGTTTGGCACACTTGGATTGACTATCAGCGCTTTCACGACCTCATTGCCAAGTACTATGAAGATGGCACGGCGTTTACTGCTGACGATTACACCGCTCCTACGCCGCATTGGGCAGCGTATGACTCAAAGGAGCAGGGATTCGATCCCGTGGAGACTCGTTTTCGACGCTCTAAGGATGGCAAAGTTGTCGAGTTTGCGTATCAGTCAACGGAGTCAGGGTGTGGGTAGCACACTCGGGGAGTATAGGACTGTATACAGTGATCGTATATTGTTTCTCTTTATGCACGCTGCATCGTCTACGAAAGCGATTAAGATAAGTTGCGGCATTTGAGATCACTGTCTTTAACACTATCCTTACAATGAACTGCATAGTATAGAGTAGATCGCATCTTTGCATCATGAGCGCTTCACGTAAAAAACTACTGTAAAGCCCTTTTTGTATTTTGTGATTAGCTATTTTAAATCGAACAAGCGGTATTTTACCCATAAACCAAATGTACCACAACAACGCAACGGTTCACCAACCGAAGTGTGCCCCATTACACTCACATGATTAAGAGACATAATCTCAGCCGAAAAGTCTTCAAAAACATGAACTCCATTATTTCGCAAAACACAGAAAAAATAGACAGACTACTTTGAGTGAATTAATTTGATTCGATACTAATTACCGTAAAGATCCACACGTGCTTTTGAAATTGTTGTCATTAAGCAGATTGTACTTGTAAAGTTATTCAGGAAATGTATCATTGCTTGGTCTGACGAAGATCTTGTAAATCTTCAAGATCTTTACGTAGGTAACCTCATAACAAAAATGTAACAAATTATTTATTACTGTCTTACTACCAAGAATTCTATTTTTTGTAAACTGCGCACCTTGCTTCTGAGATAACAAAGTGTGCTTGTAACGGGCTAGAGTTGCCCTAATGTTACACAGTCCCCATTAAGTACATTTGGTACTTAAGGGGATGGTCAAATACTAAATAATAGTAATTAGACCCAACACTCGGGTGTGGTGCACATTTGTGACCAACCCTTGTGAATGTGATGCACATGGGTGCATTCACATTAGGAGGGATGACGCCCAGCGTCATCCATGATGACGGCTAGCGTCATCAGTTACGCGAGGTATCTATAAAGATACGCTCG
>NW_027152213.1:536308-547210 GCF_004359215.1 Bremia lactucae | reverse complement strand
GTATCCCAATCGGCACTTGCATGCCCATAGCTTCACTGAGGGAGTCGGCTCTCGCCCGATTCCTTTCAGCAGCCAAGAATTGGCTGAATACACTCGAGCCACTTCCCATTCGGGTGTCAGGGTCCGCAGGAGGCTGCTGGGCCCGCTCTGCGCGTTCCCGTGCCAATTCGCGCATCAGGTTCCCGATGAGTCCCTCAAGTCTATCCAGACGATCTGCACCGTGCTCGGAGGTCCCGCGTTCTCTCGCTTGAGAGATGTCCGCGCTGTCGCTTGTCGTCTCATCGACCGCATGCGGGCCGAGAGCACCTAGCGGAGCTGCTGGAGGGTCTTCCGGGGGGTTTGGGCTCATAACCTGTTTAGTCTGGAAGGTAAATGAGAAACTAAATGTATTTGGAGCTTATTATCTTTGGTTACCTTTCTTGTCCGTTACCGTCCGTTATCGTCCGTTACCACCGATCTTTCATGTAGGCCCATAAGGTGCTCCACCTGTTCCGAGAGTCGCATGCCTTCAACTTCACATGAACAGTCGCACCTATCACACGAACAGTCGCACCTTTTATACGAACAGTCGCGGCCTTTCAACACGATTAAGCGGTGTTCGTTGGTTCTTGCCCAAGACGCTTTAATTACTGTTGATTACTAATAAAATTTGCTCAACGAAGATTTTTGTTGCGTTGAAATATACACTAATTAATTTTCTGCAACCCAAACCACACAAATTTGGTGATCACATATTTTTTGCAATCCTGTCAAAATTATCGTGGTGACAATGGACAAACAGAGTGCGATAGCGCTGGGTGTGACCGCTGGTCTAGGCGTCGGGTATTTACTTGGGAAAGTGCAGCATTCTGCCTTACGCCTCGAATTAGAAAATGATACCGCTGAGAATTTAGACGAAATTGAACGTCTAATTCGTCCCAACATTCTGGCGCTCACCCCCTACCGTTGCGCACGCGACGATTACGATCAAGGTAAATTCAAAAGAAGGATATGATAAAATGAGACTTACTTTATTTTCTTTGCATGCAGGCATTCTGTTGGATGCGAATGAGAATAGTTTAGGCCCACCGCTGGAAGGCCATGAACAGCTTGAAGCCATGAACCTTGAGCGCTACCCGTGTCCGCGCCAGCTTGAGCTGAAGAGTCTTATCACTGACTTAAGGTCGGTTGGCTGAGGCTCTAGTCTTTCGGCTTGTGCAATCGCTGACTTTATGGTAATAAATGATGGTGCCAATTCTATCGTAGAAACCAGAATACAACTGAAAAGATTAGTCAGGAAAATACGTTTTTGGGTGTCGGAAGCGATGAAGCTATCGACCTGATTATCCGGGTGGCTTGCACACCTCGTGTGGATAAGATTCTAATCACGCCCCCTACCTACGGCATGTACAGCGTGTGCGCCAATATTCACGATGTTGGTATTGTTTCGGTGCCGTTGCAAGTCGAGTCCCTATCAGAAAATATGCAAGGACTGAAGCCGGATCTACCGTTGGCATCGTTCCAGATTGACCCGAATAAAGTCCGTATGCCATACGGTCTTATAGATGGAGGTTTCTTAACACTTCGATGACATTCTTAGATCCTAAGCGCTGCTGATGCAAATACGAAAGTGATATTTCTTTGCAGCCCTGGAAATCCAACGGCGAACTTACTGCGCTTAAAAGACGTATTAATGATTCTCAATTCGAAGGTCATTAGTAGACTTAAAAACTTGGTGGAGACTCATTACTTAAGCAGATTTGCTTCCGTTTGCATATATCTATGCAGAAGTACAAAGGCTTTGTTGTGGTTGATGAGGCTTACATTGATTTTGCGGAGAACGCCAGTCTATGTACACTCGTGAATAAGCACAAGAGGCTAATTGTGCTTCAAACACTGTCAAAGAGCTTTGGACTTGCTGGTATTCGACTCGGCATTGCCTTTGGTGACGCGAAGCTTATTCGTGTGCTTAACAATGTAAAGGCTCCGTACAACATTAGCAAGCTAACGTCCGATGTCGCCCGCAAGGCATTTTTAAACCTCAACAAGCTGCGCAGAAATGTGGATCTGATAAAAGAGGTGCGTGGAAAACTATATTATGAATGATACTAGGAAAATCTTTGACGTTATGTTATCAGGAAAAAGTTAGAGTGATCAAGGAGCTACAAAAGCTATCTTTTGTGCGTCGCATCTACGCTTCCGACTCCAATTTTGTGCTTTTCCAGGTAAGAACCGATCATATCTGGTCCGACATTTCGACTTGCGCATTAACATTCCCACTTTTTATCGCATTTACGTTTACTGAAACCAGATCCCACACGCGCTGACTATTTACCGGCAAATGGCGAATCGTGGCATTGTAATTCGCTATCGCGGCAGCCAGCACTTGCTTACTGACTGTCTCCGAGCTACAATTGGATCTCGTGAGGAAAATGACCGCATGCTAGAGCTGCTGATCGAAGTATCGGGCGAGCAATAATTCGGAAGAAAATTAGACACAACGACCATTTTACCACTTTGCAAGGAAACAGTGTACATTCACCGGAAAGATGCGTACCGCGCGAATATGTCACATTGAGGTTCGCTCAAAATTCTAAGACTAAAAGGCGTAAAAGGTGCTAATGGTCACTTGGTTTTGGCCCCGACTTATGCAATCACATTTTATTATTCTCATTCCTATCAGCGAAGCAAACTCTTCCGTAATGAATCCTCCTCATCGTATGCACTAATGACACCCATTCCTTGGCCGAAGAAAAGTCTGCCACCACGAATCGGACCACGAATCGGACTTGCAAGTTTTTGGCGCGGCGGAAGCCGGCGATTAAAATACAATACTGATAGGGCAGGCACAATTTCTAAGACAGCGTAGTACACTACGACGACAAACCAAGTGCTGCGGTCATGTAGCTGCCTCTTCTCAGTCGACAGATAGATTTGCAACCCGCAGCGCGTCATAAAGCACGATGTGCCGACAATCGTCATAGCCGCAAGCTCTTTGAGCTTCCTTGACCGAATTTCAAGTTCCACAGGCACAGATCTGCAAGAAGCATGTACTTGCAGCATCAGTTCCACTTATAAAAGCTACCGACTATTCAGCGTACCGCAGTTCAATGTAAGCTTTCCTTCCGAAATAAATGAATCCGGATGCGATTATCAGGTACAGCTCCATGTTTAAAATTGATTGCGACCTGGTGAAAAAGGCACCTGCAATACACACATTAAATGCATTATGGTCGTTATGTAGCTTCAAAGAAGTTTTCCGCGTACGCTCATTACGCCAAACGGACGCATAGAACACCCAGTACAGTCCTTGGACGATTAGCACGATCTGCATTACAGTGATTATTCAGCATTACAAGCTGATTGGTTCTGTTGATGCCTTTGTATACCACAAAAGCGAATAACGTACCGCAATGAAGCATCGAATTGAAGGTTTGATTACGTTTGCTAGCGTCGATAGCTTGTCCACTGCGTTGTAGTACACCTCTGCCCAGAACTGCACTAGCAGCGCATAGATCGCGAAAAATGCCAAGATTGGAACTTGGTCTGAGATATAGAACAGGTCTCGCTCTCCCGTTGAACATATCGCTGTGCTGACTTTTCCACTCAGCACGTCGCACCAGTCGGAGGCAACCATCGCCAAAAAAATTGCGCGCACTGCGAAAAAGTAATTATTACAATGTATTGCGTAACGAATTGCTAAAGAAGCTCACCGAGAGTTGCGACAAACATGAGCAGATGAATCATCTTTTGTACGGTCCAAGGGCGATGATGACAGCAGTTACGCACAAGCTGGACACCTGCTGCTCCTCCCACCAGTGCATATAAAATGCTGTCGACAAGAAAGGCTGCGCTTACGCTCCACTCCGCGCTTCCTGACCCAGCGCCGTTGTCCTGGAGCAGTGGTACCCACGGTAGTTGCATTGCTGTTTTAGAATACTGTCACTATTTCTCGAGTGCATTAGTGACATTGCCAAGTTGAAAATGACGGTGAGTGAAGCGCCAAGTGCGGAATTGCTTGTCGAGGACGTGCGACAGCTGTGGGTCTTGGCATGTCTATTGGCACAGAATAAATTAACAATGCAAACGGCACAATGTCTTTATGTACGTAAATGCAGTTTATTCTGGTGTAATCACTTGTACATGGTGTGACAGATTGTCGGCTTAGCCTCTTTGCGCTGTTGAATGTAGCACTCGCACTCCCGACGAGCAAGGCATTCTGCTGCAAGCGAATGTTCTTCTAGCAGAGATCAGCATTGTAGCTTGTAGCAACAGTAAAAAGGCGGATGATCGAGATCTGTGGATGCGCCGAGTGACGCAGACGGAGAAATGCATCCATTCCGCTGAGTCTGCCATTGTGCGAGGAATATCTTGCAGTGTAAGCTTTTACTAAAATAGTCATTGCGAGTACTGCAGAATTAACAGTTATGCGCTTGTTGCAGGCTGACACTGAGCTGCGTTTAATTAAGGCTAAGTTCTTGCTGCAGCAACAGGTGAAGGCCAAGAGGTCATTGAAGGATCGGCGGATACTGGAGATTTTGTGTGATGGTCTCAAGTGCTGTGCAATAGCTGAAAAGGCGAAATCTCAGCTTTTTGCCGATTTTCGATCATATTTTAGTGTCAAACTGAAAGCTTGCTTGGTGAAAATGCACGCTACAACTTTTATGTCTAAATACTCTAAGGACGGAAGCGACAGCTGCAACTTTGCGAATAACTTGAGGTATATTCGAAATGCGCTGCCTAGTGTCGTTGACAAAGGGTTTCTGGTAGGATATAAGCTGTTTAAGGCGCTCAATACTTGGCTATGCTGACTGGCAACTTGTAAATGTGACGCTTTATACTGATTTTTAACAGTTGTGGCTTGTGGAAGCGACTTGCCACACTGCAATCTCGTCTTTGCGACCTGGTAGTGTTACCGACATGCAGCAATTGGTCGAATTTGGTAGAGATTTTTTCGACAAAGTGGCACTGGAGCACCCAGTTTCACGAGAATTTTATATTCATCACCTAATTGTCACTGGCTTCTACTTCTTACGGTAAATTATTATCGCTCGATTAAATGCCTTCGATTTAAAGTCTTGATGTCCTCTAATCATCTTTTGTGTTTTTTAGGACTGGCAAACATACAAAAGTGGCGCCATTACTGGATCAAATTCAAGTCTTTCTCCGTGGCTCAGGAATTGCTGGTCACAAGCCGTGTGACACTCTTACGGAAGCATACCGCCACACAATGTTGGAATCAATCCGAGCGACCGTCGTCGCACACTCAGATCCCAAGCAGGGAATTGACCTCGCCATGAATGCTATCCACTTAGCTCAAGTCAACTTGCATACATACGCCCAGTACTCGGCAATTCGACTGATGCTCATAGCGATCTTATTTGATATGTCTTATCTATATTGTGAGCTACTGTGCTTACAGTGCCGATATGCAGACATGGGAGCAAGCATTATGCAGATCGTTACGTTATTCGCGACATTTAAGCCGGACTTAGAGCGCACCATCTTCTATCGCTTCCATCTCGCGCGCTGCCATACGCTTATTGCAAAGGTACCGTGCCTATATTGTGCGTTTTGCCTCAACAATGTTGAAATTAAATATCGTGGTCATGCCTAAATAAATGCAATTTTTACATTTGCAGTACGCAACAGCGATTGGAAAAGTAAAAGACGCCTGTGCTCATCTAAACTACGTCGTAGACAAGGTGCTGCCTGCTCTTCCGAGCGATGGAGATCTGTATCCGGATTCCTATGTATCCGTGTGGATCAATGTGCTTGAAGTGACGGTGTATTGCTGCGGCGTGGCTCTAAATGCATGTCCAGTAGACAAGGTTGTTGGAGCGGAAATTCAGGTGAAGCAGATATATCCAAGCCGCATACTTTTAGAATGGGCTGCTCGTGTTTTAAAATCAGACGGCTTGCGGTACCAAATTAATCAGTGCTGCAGTGTCGAATTGCGAGCAAAGGTATGGCCTTTCATCTTAAGGCGTGAATTCATCCTATCCTTTTCAAATCAACTTGTTCTTAATAGTACAACCTTGCCTTGGCCAAGTGGATATGGGCGACAGAAGGGCTGTCAGAGAGTTCTGCGAAACGCTTCACAGATCATGCTGTTTTGGAGACTCTCCGTCCAAAGACTCTGACGCTTCTCCACGAAGCCCTTCAGCACATGAACGTTAGTGTGTCGTGCTGTAATACTACATCCGAAATAATGGCGCTGTTTGGACCTCAACTGGTAGCTCTTGGCGAAGTTGAGCGAGGGGAAGAAATGCTTACGAAAGCCATTGGCACAAGTCTAAAAAGTAAGAATGTGCTGCTGCAAACGCGACTTCTGGCGGATGTGTTTACTCGCTATTCCGATAAGAGGTTGGTAAAAGCGCAAGCAACTGTAGCCTCTAAATACGAAAAGACTTCGGCGTTACTTCAGCGGAGGATTGCATCAGCGTTGGGTGAGGATACTACAATCGCAACGCTATTGCGATGGACCGCAGGCGGGATGAGCGTGAAGCTGCCGAACATTTAGCGTAAATAACTTCATTAGTGACGCCAATTTTTCATTGACTGAATAATTATTTCAAGCTTATCCATGTTGCTTTCTTTACATTCACCACGTCTTCAGTGAATTAGTTACATCGGCACTACAGCGCCCGCCGTGTGTTCGGCCACTTGCGTCATCGAAACGCCCTGTGCTTCCATCGCCGTTGAGCACGAAGATCCCACCGCTTCCGCCTAATGAATCCAGTCAGATCACCTTTTGTTTCAACCCCACGAATTTATTCGTTTCCTACCATAAAACGCAATTCGTTCTGGAAAGACGCGGATAAATTACCAACCAACACGTATGCGTTGCAACGCACGTAACATTCCTTTCTTCATCCGTTATCGATGGTTTTAAAAAGGGGGCATTTTTATACACTGATGTCTCTGCCATGTGTGGCTCATCTGATAGTAGCGCTAACTGGCATCTAATGCCCAAATCAGACGCCAGGTCGCACCTTGAAGAGGTTGCGTCTATCAGTACATTCACCATAACGCTTTCCTTCGCATCTCGTACTCGAGCCTCATATCAGCGGCTGTAGTCGCCATGCGCCATCCGTACGTTTTTGCCTTTGATTGCTTTGCATAGACTTTTATAGCATCCGTGTTTTTAAATCTATTGCCTCTTTCTATCCTGCAACCCAATGGAAAGGAAGCGACTGTGTGTGGAGGTCGTGTGTGCTCGTAATCTTGAAAGCCCCGAGTCCGTAGACGTCTACTGTGTCGTGGAGCTCTGCGATGTAAAGCCTAACAAGACGCGTGGACGCTTGCGGCTTGCTAGGTCGCCCCGCTTCCGATCTTCTACTGTGGCTGCTTCGAACTGCCCTACGTGGGGCTATGTGACCGAACTTATTGTGCCTACGAAACCAACAAATTTGCGATTGAAAGTGCAGTTATATAGCGAAAAGAATTTTTTTTTCGATATGTTTCCAGCAAACAGCGATATGCTGGCAACCGAGAAAGACATGCAAGTCAAGAATGAAGCCGAATACTGTGGGAAGGAGTTAATCAAGTCGAAAATTCATGGAACTGGAGTAAAAGGAGTACATGATAGCGACAGTGACGATGTCATCACGCTTTCAGAGGAAGATGACGAGGATGCTGACGAGGTCGTTGGTGAAGATGATGTCTGGTCAACTGTTGAGGATCATTCGACGAAAACTGTTGGTATAATAGAGGACGAGACGTTGGGCGTGGTAGAAATTAATCTAAATTTCTTGTGCAAGTCGTCAAGATATGTGACTGACTCTTGGTACACACTTGGTGGCACAAGAACAGGAGAAGTGCGGATTCGCACCATTTGTTCCGAACGCGCTAAAAGGTTGCTTACGGTGCAGGACCGAACGATGCTATTTGAAAAGTATGTTAGTCATTCAATTGCAAAACCTATGCGAGACTTTTACGGATTTACTTTACCCGATTCTGCCCGCAAAGATTGGGTCCACTTGCGCTCGTATCAAGATTGTCGAGAAGAGAGACGCGTTGAAGACTGGACAAAACTCTACAACGTACAGTTTTCTGAGCGCTTGCGGCGCTGCTCTTATAAAAAAGTCGACACTGCAGAAAAAGCGTTTTTGATGCAACTTACTCGAGCCGGAATTCCGCGTCACTTGCGAGAACGTGCATACATGAGCCTTTCCGGAGCGAGTGAAAAGCAAACAACCGCAGGCCCACATTATTATACCGACCTTTTGAAGAGAGTAACGACTATGGAAACGGAGACGTTTGGCCAGATTGAGCTGGATATTAGTCGCACATTTGGACATTCTGGAACAACAATATGCTCCATCTCGGGTCGCGATCAACTGCGTCGAATTTTATTTGCTTACTCATTACACAATCCGACTGTCGGATACTGCCAGGGATTAAATTTTATTGTCGCGTTTTTAATGCTAATGGCGGATGAAGAAAGTGTTTTTTGGCTTTTGAGTGTTTTTTGCGAAGATTTGTATCCGGGGTATTATTCCTCGACGATGAGTGGTATCCAGAGGGACATGTTGGTGTTAAAACAATTGATTGCGGAAGAGCTACCACAGCTGGACCAATTTGCATCGCAAGTCGGTCTGCCTTTGGAGCTCTTGGGCTCGCAGTGGCTCCTGTGTATGTTTACGACGACCTTTCCTAGCGAAACAGTGTTTCGTATCATCGACTGCATTTTCATCGAGGGTTCAACCTTTGTTTTTTCAGTAGTTATTGCTCATTTGCGGCAATTGGAGTTGGACTTGCTGGCTCTTGCTGATTTTCATGAAGTGCTCTCCTCTATTAAAGTCGCGGAAAGTGCATGTATCGATGGCGATCAATTCATGAAAGCAGTTTGCAAAGAAGCAAAAAGTATAACACCGCTTCGCGTACAGACGCTTCGTGACCAAAAAAAGCGGATCTGTACGCAGTGAAAGGGAGCGAGTTGAACGCGCTCGTGCTTTCAATCAGCAGCTTGCAGTTGTTTACGAAATACCCGCGCTTTCAAAGTATGCTGTGGAGCTTTTTTGCTTTTTGCATGAGGAGGCAGAAGAATCCTCTCGCTCCGATGTGGCCTTCGTGCTCTCAATGCTTTGCCATGGGCTCGTTTGGCTTGCAACACATTGCAAGCAACGAAATCGCTGACTGTCGGGGGAAAATACATGCTTCATTCTCGACTGCTAAGCCATGCATATAGTATTTAATAGCTGATAAAGTTGTAGTAGTAATAGTGTCCAGGGTTCATGTGGTCCCAGATAATGCATTGTAACTCAAATATCGAGGTACCTATGATCTAGACAACATAGTCATCTGACATGCCTATTTTTTCCCCTTCTTAATGATTGCCGACTTCTTTACAGTAGACGAAACTTTGCGCTTCTTAGGAATCGCTTCAGTTTTTGGCAGCACCGTAAAGAAACTATCAAGTCGCTTCTGTGACTGCGTACTTTTTGACTTTTTAAGACGTGTGATGGCTGAGAGCACCCGGTCCTCTTGAAAGCCATGCTTTTTGACCAAAAAGTCGAGAAGCTCGATCTCCTGTGGGTCGCGCCATTTTATCTCTGCATCCTTGGAATTGACAACTTCAGGCTGCATAAACATCTCGCGCGCGTTCTTGTAGATAGGATTTTCTCCCAACCATTCGTCAGGAATAATTATTCCCTTGCTCTTATTCGTCTGCAAGACCTCGATAAAGTTCTCTATGTTCTTGTGCTCTTTAATACCTACATAAGCTTTCTTCGGACCGACTCCTCGAATCGAGTCGCAGTAATCGCATCCGCATAAGATGCACAGATCCACAAATTGCTCGTGAGTCAATTGCAGCTCCTGGAGCGCTTGCTCCAGACGTATCTCTAAAATAGGGATTTTCTTTGCAGCAGACACAGTCAGACGACGATACAGCACTGGTACACCAAAAGTCAAAGCATCCATATCTTCTGTGCCGACAGCATACACTCGTCCATATTTAGCGAGTTCAGCACAAGAGGCTTCAGCTTCGCACGGAGCTGTAATATGTGGCACACCCATCAATTGTAGCAGCTCCTTGCAGTCTGCGTTATGCTGTGGCGTGGCACGCATCAATCGCTTATTAAAGCGGTCAATTTCCTCAATACTTCCCTTTTCCGTGGCTTCCTCAAGTGCCTTCTGTGCCTCCTGGCGACGGTCACTGCGTTTGGCCAATTCACCGCTCTTCATAACGGGCGGTTTTCCGTCAAAAATATAGACAGGCTTTAAACCGTTTTCCATCATGCGGATTGTTCGAGTAAACATGCCTTGAAGGTGAGACGTCACCTCTCCATCGGCATTAGTCAATGCCTGAGAGGGGCCAGCACCGTCGGCCGAGCGGATGGCAATTAGGAACTGGTACAGAGCCATACTGGCGTCGATGGCCACAGCATGTCCTGCCAGTGCCGACATCTTTTCAACCTCCTTGATGCATGACGGAGCCTCCTCCTGTAGCAGCTTCATCAGTCCCTTGATTCCCATGGTTGTGGTGGGCTTACCTATTATGGACCAGATCTACCATACAACTACATTTTACAGGAATACCAATTAGCAGAGTTTTGTATCGGTAATGACGATTCTCTGTAGTTTTGTTTTTACTTCAAAAAATGCATATATGCTAATTTGATATATCGAGAGAAATCAGTGCCGTTTTTTCAGTGTTGAGTCACGCAAACTTCATGGAATTGGTTTATTAGGAAATACTTGCCACTTGATCATCACCATACCTGTAACGGGGTGTATCGTTACATGAAATTAACAATAAAAGATTGTTAATTAATATTATCCAAAAGGTAGATAATATTTGGAGGAAATTACTTTAAATAGTAATTTCCTAAATTCTTATCCATAAATAGGTATAGACCATTATGTCTATTTTATTCCGCAGACTAATCAGCTGTAGAAGTAATCAAAGAGAGTTAC
>NW_027152213.1:528543-533244 GCF_004359215.1 Bremia lactucae | reverse complement strand
GAGGACGATTACGTAACCGACATTCGGTCAGCGGTAATTTTTGCAGAGAACGAACGGGTTCTCAGCAGCTCATCAATGGACGAAAATGTCCTCGATGAGAAGACTCGGATTGAGAGATACAGTACTCAATCTTGGGAGTCACTCAAGGGAAATCCTCTATACGAGGATTTAATAGAATTCAGGGATGTATTCCCTGAAGCAGTTCCATGCGAGTTACCTAAGGATAAAGGCACTCGACATGAGATCGAGCTCAAACCGGGCTCGAAGTACTGTGTCATGAAGCAGTGGCCACTGCCTCGTGAACAAGTACTTGCGATCGACAAATTCTTTGCCGATCGGGTAAAAGCGGGCCATGTGAGGGAATCAACTTCCCCACATAGCTCTCCGACCTTCTGTGTGCGAAATGCCACAGGAGGATGGCGGATAGTGCACGCATTCAATAATGTGAATGCTGCAACGATACCGGTTCAAACGCCGATACCTAGAAAAGACGTAATCATAGATGGTATATTAAAAGTACCAACTTTTCATCTATGGATCTGATGGATGGATTTTATCAAATCCATATGCGTGAACGGGACATTCCGTACACAGCAGTGAGCACTCCCAGTGGAGTGCTCTGGGAATTGCAAGTGATGCCTCAGGGCCTTAGTTAAGCCCCTGCAACATTCAACAGATGCGTAACGAATCTGTTGAGACCGGTGCGAGAATTCGCACCGAGATATTTTGACGATGTATTCGTCCATAGCCGGGCCATGAACGGTAAGACGGACGTGAAAGTTCATAAAACCCACGTTCGTCAGGTTCTTACCCTTATCGAAAGCATAAGTTGTACGCAAATCTCAAGAAGTGTATATTTGCTGCAAACGAAATACCACTGCTTGGGTGCATCGTGGATAAACACGACGTGCGCCCTGGTCCCGAAAAGATCAGGGCAATTACCGACTGGCCAGTTCTAGTCGATGTCAAGGGACTTAGAAAGCTCCTTGGTTTAGCGGCGTACTTGCACAAGTACTCCCGCAATTATGCCGAGATGACAATTCATCTCTCTCGTCACTTGAAAAAAGACATGCAACGGTTACGGAACGCTGATTGTCAGCGTTCGTTTGAAGGTATCAAGCAAAGCTTGATGCAATCGCCCATGTTGGCGATTGCAGATCAAGACAGACCATTCCATGTTGCATATGACGCCAGCGATTTCGTAATCGGCTGTGCGTTAATATAGACGACGCGCTCCGCACCGTCTGTTACCAATCGCGTCAGCTGCAACCAGCTGATCGAAATTTTCAGTTTATGACAAGGAACTCCTTGCCATGGAATATGCATTAGCTGAATTAAGGGTCTATCGCCGAGGAGATAGACCGTCCATCGTATATACGGAATATGCGTCATCACGCACGGCCGTAAATAGCCCACACCATGACTTGCCCTTGCGCATCATGTATGAGTGCCACGATGCACCAACAAGTGGGCAACGTGGACGTGAGAAAACTTATCTTACAGTGAGTCGTCGCAACTTTACTGGTCCCGGTGAAGCCTAGCCCTTCATCCCGTGCACCTCTCCAACCTCTACTACTTCTAGTAAAATGTTGGCAGTCCGTATCTATGAACTTCGTCCATAGATTTTCCGAAGATGATCACAAAAAATAATAAAATCCTTGTTTTTGTAGACATTCAGCAAAAAGTACCATCTTGCTGAAGAATTAGAGTCGATCACGGCTCCGGGCTGTGCCCGTGTCTTTATCGACACAGTATTCAAACTCCTTGGTTTACCCCGCAACTAGTCTCGGATAGAAATCCACGGTTCACGGCGGATTATGGCAATCCGTGTTCCGATCTCTCGGAACTAGGCTGACTATGTCAACTTCTGATCACCTAGAAACAGATGGTCAAACGGAACGCGTAAATCGCCTCCTCGAAGAAATACTTCGAGGTTACGTCCAATCGTATCCGAATGAAAGCGAGTTTTTACCAATGGTCAAATTCACCATCAAAAATTCGGTGCATGCGTTTCCAGCGCATACCCACCCAATTAGAGGGATTCTTTAATTTAAGCGGAGGTAAACTCGCACAACCAAAACCACTTCTTGCTCATGCTCATCCCGCGTCGAAGATACCAACGACGCTAGTGATGTCGATGTTGAAGGAATCGACATTGAAGATGAGAAAGATCTCATGGCAGTGCGCCCAAAGCGTACTGAAAAAGACAAAATAAATGAGTCAGCAGAGGATTTCTGCTGACTCGAGAATCAGTAATTTGTTTCGTGCGAGATTCCATTGCTAAAGCATTGCATCGTCAGAAACAGAACGCAGACAAACATGAAAGAGCAAATATTCTTTCATTTAATATTACTGGCTTAGTTCTACTCCCTACGGTAAACTTACCTAAGCGTGTAGTCACTAATGTGGTAGCAGTAAACTGCTACCCAAGTCCATTGGGCCTTTCCGTGTACTGCATCGCAGAGGCAATGCGTACACAATATAAAACGTAGGATGCGTTCGCATCCTACATTTTATATTAGTCGGCTCCACCCGTACCATCAGTACGCAGTTTCTTCCGAGACGGATCTAACCACCCTTTTTTCAAGAATCCCCAAAAGATTCTTGTGGTCACGAACCAGATTCTCATGTTGAATCTCGAGATTCCCATGTCGGGTTCGAAGATCCTCGATAGCGCGATGAGGGGATCACGAAGAGCTTGATACTTCTGTCCGTACTCCAACATGGAGTACGCACTCTTCAGACGGTCTTTTAACCGTTCGATATGGTGAGCCTGAGCCTGCACCGTCTGCTCCAACGAGCAACGCTTACCGCACTCGTGATCAAGTCCCTCCTCCAATTCGTGGAGGAAGTGATCGAGTTTGTCGATCTTCGACTCTAAATCCGACACACGGTTCATATCCAATTTTTGTCCTCTGCCACAACCATTCGTGGTTTCCCACGGTCGTCAACGTTTCCTTGTGGAACGTATTCAAAACCACCGTGATGTGAAAGGGCAGCGAACGAATTATCTGGTTCGCTGGCGTGGTGATCCACCTTCACACGACAGCTGGGAGCCTCGTTCCAAGCTGGTTGTTGACGTTAAGGGCCTCGTCTGTCAGTATGACGAGACCCATCCGATGGATCAGAACGGCCATCGGAAAACACGCGCCCCTGGCGCCTGTTCATCGATTGTAAAACGTTTATCGCATCGCACATCTCGATAGAGATGCGAGCCCTTCCCCAGGGCGAAGAAAAGATTAGACATCCCCTTTTACTCGCTTGTCAACACAACACGGACATGGATCACCCTACGTGAGGCATGGAAGTCCTGCCTCACGTGACAACCGATGCAATTTATACTGCACCGGTTGGAGTTCGTTTCTTAAACTTAACGCGAATCGCGTTAAGTCTTTAAAGCCAGGCTTTGCGTCCAACGTCTTTGACTTTGCAATTAAACGCGCTCCAGGCTTGCATCAGCGAGCCTATCGATGCATGAAAAAAAGCATCGAGATAAAAATCTTCCTCAGCGCGAAAGTTCTTCGCGCTGGGATCAAGGCCAAGTAGCTTTGTCGCAATAAATAAGGAATATTTATTCTGAGGAGTGGCCTCTCCAGACAAGCTATTGATAAGCCGTTCTGGCAAAAGCCTCGGCTTCTTCTTAGGGACGAGACGAGACATTTGAATGTCTTCACTCTTCTAAGTGATACCCGCTGAAACAGGGGTACAGCAAGATTTTTTATTACGATCGCTTACGCCATCGTCATCACCAGGCACAGAAATATGTGCGGGTGACCGTACGGGTGACGGAGCGGGCGATGAGGAATCATCCTCATCGTCGGAACCAAACAGGCTATAGCGAGCGCTATTAGCACGTTTATCAGATTCAGCCCTTCTTTCGAAGGCTCATAGTCAGCCGCCTGACGTCTATCAGGCGACTGTTCTGTTTTCCCCGAGTCGGTCATTTCGTCCGACTCACATCCCTGCACGTAGTAAATCACCACGTGCACCCGAAACATCTATTGTTGCAGGAGAAGACGAAACTACGACAGACGGAGCGTCTGCCGCAAGAGACAATAATGCGTTGCCTGCGGCTGCATGAACCGCAGCCAAAGGCGCCGCACTATCCGCGCACCGCATGGACTGATGAGCCATGCGATAGAATTAAAAATGATGGTTCTGACCAATCAACATCGTTTTTATTGAAGTCGTCTTATAGTGACCACTTTATCCAATGACAGTCAGAGTTATTGTCGCTTAAGGGAGGGGTGATGTAACAACGTGTATCGTTACATGAAATTAACACTTAAGGGTTGTTAATTAATATTGTCTAAAGGTTAGATAATATTTGGAGGATATTACTTTATGTAGTAATATTCAGAAAGCTTATCCATTGGTAGATATAGTCCATTATTTCTTCTTCTTTCGGGTCCAGTCAGTGCTGGACGCGCGCAAAGAGAGAGAGACAGATAAGATTTTTTTACATGTTTTGTATTTGTTTATAATTAAGTTAGTCTTAAAAAGATTGAAACAGAAAAGCTTAATAATATTAAATACAGTTTTCATTTAACCATCTTTGAAGTAAGTGTTTTAAAGAGAGTCTTCCTTTGCACGTACTAGTGTACGTGAAGCGATGTGAGGCACCACTCGCACTAAAGCAGTGTGAAGTAAACTTGTACTGAAGCAGTACAACTCGGCAGTGCCCCGTTACACGAGGCCTAG